>NW_022589712.1:21734436-21972994 GCF_004348235.1 Phoca vitulina | reverse complement strand
GGAAGGAAGGAAGGAAGGAAGGAAGGAAGGAAGGAAGGAAGGAAGGAGAAAGAAAAAAGAAAAAAGAAAGAAAGAAAAAAAGAGAAAGAGAAAGAAAAAGAAAAGAAAAGGAGGGAGGGAGAGAGAGAGGGAGGGAGGGAGAGAGAAAGATTTAACATGTTTTACTATAAAAGAAAGGAGAGGGCGCCTGGGTGGCTCAGATGTTAAGCCTCTGCCTTCGGCTCGGGTCGTGATCCCAGGGTCCTGGGATTGAGCCCTGCATCGGGCTCCCTGCTCCGCGGGAGGCCTGCTTCTTCCTCTCCCACTCCCACTGCTTGTGTTCCTGCTCTCGCTGTGTCTCTCTCTGTCAAATAAATAAAATCTTTAAAAAAAAAAAAAAAAAAAAAGAAAGGAGAGAAATGGAGAGGTGCCTGGAAATCTAAGGGTTAAAAGAGCTTTTTTTAAGATGTAAGAAATAACACATTTGTGTGCTGATAGGAAAGGATCTAATAAAGAGGGGAAATTGAAGATGAGGAGCAAAAGGAGAGAACTTCTAGAATAATATCCTTGAGTGGCTAATTTTGGTTGGGATCCGGGACACCAGGAAATATGTGTGTGAGTGTGTGTGTGTCTATATCTGTGTATTTCAGTCACATGTAGCTACCCATGGGCAGGCATGGAATAAGTAGAGCTAAATTTAACCAAAGTTGAGGTTTTAATCGAAGTCAAGTGAGTACAACAGAGAGAAAAAGAGTATGCAATGGAGTGATGAGCCACAGAATCTGACCGGGATAAGGAAGAGGGCTGAGGGACAGAGAAAAAGTGACAGAGTCACAGATGGTATCCTCAGTGGATTATAGATCCCTCCAGAAGCCCAAGTGTTGTGTGGAGTGAGCTCAAATATAAAAGGTGGTAGGACACAGGAGAATGCTTCAAACTGAGATCATGGAAGAGATGCAATTATTGGTAATGCAGGACCTAAGGCATGACCCAAAAAGGGGGTAGCAAAGGTACAGTGGACAAGAACCCTAGAACAGAGAGTCCAGAAACTGAGGGGCCAGCAAATTAAAAGAAATGTGAATATAGATAATTCAAATCAGTAAGAACTGATGTTAAGAGTAGTTCTGGGGACAGTGACAGTGAGCCAGGGCTGAAATCTTGAAGGACTGTAAGGGAGTCTACAGATGACTGCAGCAAGCTGGGGCAGCATGCATGGTATAGGAGAGAGCTTCTACTGGGGGGCGGGGAGGGCGGGCCACATGGGGTTGATGAAGTCAGTAGGAGCCAGACAAGGAGCTTCACAGGCCTTGTTAAATATTTTGGCTTTTATTTTTATTTATTGAAATAAAATTTAATGGAATAATGGTTAATACTTGTGAAATCGTGATCAGACCCCCTTGTAGTCAAATATATGCCCAGACACAAATTCCAAAACCAGATTTAAACTAGTCTCTGTAAAATGAAGGATTGGTACTGAGTTCTCACTATGGCTTCTCCCAGACATTCTAAAATTCTACAATTAGTTGCTTCTGTCTACATTGTTTTACTTTATTTTCTTCAGTGAGCTGACAATTAGTTTTAAGTCATAAGTCAAATAGGATCAAAGAAGAACATTTAGTCTAATCTTTGGTTTATACTTGATCAGGCTATATTCACCTGGTGACAACAAAAGGTGAATTTTTAGAGCTTCACTGATACTACTCTTATTTATATATTTTAAGACCCCACATCAGAAACCATCAAATTTGCAAAGTGTAGTTCAGATACTCATTGGCACATGGAAGTTCAGACATAAGCCTGAAGCAAGGCTTTTAAAGAAGATTCTAGTTAAAAGAAAAATTAGCAAGTTAAAATAATTTTAAAGAAACTGTAGGTTTAGATTTATTAGAATAATATGAACAAATTTTTCTCAATTAAAATAACGCTGTTATTTGGGCTGATTTTCAATATTTTTTCTGCCCTTTGACACCTCTTTCTTGCTAATTTCATAAGATGGAGCAGCTGCAAAAATTACAATTAAATGACTAAACAGAAGTATTCCTTTTGGATTAACCCCTCAACATCTTTCATTTTTCTGAATGGCCAGTAGAGCGATTTTTCACTAAAATTTGCCCACTATTAGGAAGTTTCTACAGATGATTTAAGCTCGATTTGATAAACAGTAAGTGTTCAAAAACATGCTGACTTCTAAAGTTTGGAAAGTGCTTTGTCTAAATAGGCATGCATCCAATTTCCTTTTTTATCCTACTTTTCTCTTTATACCTCTGAGAAATTTTAGATGCCTTCCTCCATCAAACAGTACTTGGTAACAAGAAGAACTTACCACACATTTGGGGTAACATCATCACTCTGGGACCTCCAAGGGTGGGTTTCGTAAATGGCTTCTCCATTGACTTTTAGCCAGGTCCCCATTTGCCTCAATCGCTCCTCAAAAATTGCAGGAATGGTGCCATCATGTGTGGGCCCAATATTCATCAAAAGATTTCCTCCACATGAAACTGTTTCTACAAGTTGCTAAAAAGTTAAGAATAAATAATCTTAGGTAGATGAAACAATTCCAATGTGAATGTGTTAACAATATGTTGTTATTTGTGTGCTTACACCTGCATGTAATCACCATCCAGAAGAACACAGAAAATAGAATAATAATAAAATACAGGCCACTGAGCTATACAAACTATAAAAAAATAATTCTCACACACCCACACAATTAAGAATATTACCTTAACAGTCACCAGACATTTTACTGTACCTTCACTAGTTCTTCGATTGTAAGATAGTCATTAATTCCAGCATCTCTCCTGTAGCCCCAGGAAAACTTGTCTATCGTCATGCAATTCTCCCATTTATGAGGCAAAAGATGTCCTGGGTTGTACCGATCACTGCAGGTGTAATAGCCACCATGCTTACAAATAGTACCACAGCCCCACCGGTCATTGGTCACAACTGTGTCCTGAACTGGGCTGAAACAGAATTTTTTAAATAAAACATAAAATATTTTACATGAAAGGAAATGTCACTAAAAAGAAGTCTAACTGAAATCCACTCCTGAAAAATCATCATAGCATAACATAATGCAAAGCCCATGGTTTTGAAGTCAAATAGACCTGGGCTGGTTGCAATCCTGGCTGTCGCTTTCTAAGCTCCCTACCCGGAGTAAGTGACCTAACGCCTGAAGAATCAATTTCCTCATCTGTTATTAGAACAGAAATAATTTATGTAAAACACCTAGCCCAGTAACCAGCACAGAGAGCACTTATAAGACTATCATACTATTATCTGAAGCTCCTTCTCCCACATATTATGATAGCCAGAATTGAATTTCCACTCAAAAACATTCTTCTCACCTATGACTGAATAATCTCCTACATATATTCTAGCCATCCTCTTACAGTTGTGCCTGATGTCGAAAAATCTCTGGCAAGTGGACTGTTGCCATCATGGAATTTACAGTGGCATGAAACAGACCCCACGACATTATCGTCGGAGCAGGTGTGAAGCTCCTGCACCTCCCCACTTAGAAGAGACAGTTTGCTTTACAAACTGAAGTGGATGGTTCCCAGTCTTTCGTCTTGGAAGAAGTACCTGGAGAAACTGCTGCTTTAAGTAGCCAAGAGCTCTCCAGAATATTCTTATGCACACCCCAAGTGTGTCCAGGGAACACACAGAGAACACTCTCTGACTTCAGAACACAATATCGAGTATTTTCTAGTTACAAATATAAATTTGGTCCACATGGTTTAAGCCTAACAGAGGAGCTCAGCCAGAACTCCCTGTTCTAATGGGGCAGTCTGGAACATGCTAGAAAGCTACATGTAAAGAACAGGAAGTGGTGAGAATGCTGATGAAGGAGAAGAGGAGGCAGACAAGGGTGACAGTGACCGAGCAGCAAAGATTATCAAAGGGTCAGAAGATAAAAAGAAGGAACCAGAGGAACTGAAAAGCACATAATCACAAACAGTGAGGAATTGTCTCAGAATAGGAGATGAAAAGGGGGACCCACAAAATTAATGTCTTCAAAGTTCTTGATTCTGTGATTTTATCTTTTTTTAGTGATTCCAAATTTTTAATGATTTTAGTGATTTCAAAATCAGACTATTGAGTTGTATTTGTAACTCCTGATTTGTAACTCTTGCTTATTGATTACTCTGAGTAAAAACTGATATATCTAATGGGCATCATTTACAATGATTTCCTCCTACCCCACATCACAGAGGAGCCTAAAAGGGAATATTTCACAAAGCAAACAGTACACGTGTATGAGGAACATTTAGGGTCATGACAGCAATCTAATAGCATACGCACCTTTTGTTATACAGCCAGGCTAAGAAGGCTGTGCTGTTCCAGTAGTAATCAGGGGCTTGTCCGTCACCATCCGACCACAGGATCTCCGGCTGGTACTTGTTCACTAACTCATAGAGTTCCGGCAGCATCTTAGAAACTGGAAACTGTTGCTGTTGGAATGACCTGGACTTATCCTCAAGGAAGAGTGGATGAAACCATTCAAAAAGAGAATGGTACAGTCCAAATCGCAGGTCAGTCCTGTTCCTAATGGCTACCTCAAGTTCCTTGACAAGGTCCCTCTTCGGCCCCTCATCTACAGCATTCCAGTTCCATGAATACTTTGAGCCCCACAAGGTAAAGCCTGCACAATTATATTGAGTCTTTGTAAGAATATGAATTTGTTTTAGCAAATTTCCACCTCTATAAATGCCAAAACAAACGAGATAGTACATGTGACATATAAAAACTTCTACAACAACAGTTTTATGGCATGTTTTTTCATAGCACGTATTCTACTTTTATACAAGCAACAAATGAGAATTTCAACAAGGTGGAACCAAGGGGGTTTTTTTTTAGTAACTTTCTGGGTACCCCCTTAAGGTCTGTGTAGTCTGATCGATCTCCTATATTTTTCCTCTTAGAATAGAAGCTCCTTGAGGGATAGCATCATGCCTGCAGGATTCCCTGCTGTATCCTCAGCCCAACTGTTAGCAGAGGGTCTAACACAAAATCAGCAATCAACACAGATCACAGCTAAGATGGGGACATCTTCCACATCTACCATACTAAACACTGACTGCTACTACTTATAATGAAGATCCTGAAATGCACTCCTGCAAGATTCTTACTTGTCTCCTAAACCAAAGATTAAAGTATGTTCCCTGGTTGGGGATGATTTTATGTAGTGTGAATCTTAGAACACCGGCGATCCATATCTAATAGTACATCTTTAGCTTTATCGTTCATCCTTTATCACCAGAAGGGGAAAAGATACTCTTCCCCAGTAGTTCTGTACTTGAAAATATTCCCACCATTTGTAATCTCATCCTTCTCTAAAGTCATAAACTTAGATGTTGCTCTTTAAACTACCTGAAATTATCTACCAGTTAAATGGGTAAGAAAAATAATCTGTCTGCCATTGAATAAGCACTTTGAAATAATTCATATTTTAAAAGGAATTTGCATTTAGATTGTTCTATATAAAAATAATAGAAATGCTATATAAACTGAAATAATATAAAAGCCTCAAAAATTTTAGTTAGTGCCTAGGAACGTAAGTACATTGTTACTATCCCACTGAAATCTAAACAAATCTTTGAGAATAGACATACATAAGGCACTCAGTATTTACTCTTGTGAATTAGGACAAGTCTAAGATGGACAAGAAGCGTTTAAAACAGCTCACTCTTGTTCCAAAGGCATTTGTGGTAAGCTTCAAAGCCGTGTCAATATTTAAAGTCCTATTCAAAATGTTTGAAGTAGGGGGTCTAGTCAGTAGAGCGTGCAACTCTTGATCTCAAGGTTGTGGGTTTGGGCCCCATGTTCGGTTGTAGAGATTACTTAAAAATAAGAAAAAATAGTTTTAAAAAAAAGTTTCAAGTTGACAGGCTGTTGCCAGACAGTACAAAAACCACGTGGGTCTTCACCACCACCTTAAAGGCTCAGAGATCTTCCTGCCTACCAAGCTCAGGGGGCTTTTTTCCATAAAGCAATGAAAATGGGAGTCCTATAAAGTTTACAAATGTGGGCTTCATTATCTCTCCTCACTGTATAATTAAAAGTTATTTTGTTTTGCTTTTAAATAAGCTCACTATGTAATACTTTGTGCCATACAGCTTAAAGAGTTCCTAGACGTCAGGAAATCAACATGTTCAAGCAAATACACTTTCTAAATATCTACCTCAGTAGGAGAAACATCTATAGGAGAAAGTCGTTAAGCCACCAGAATGTAGCCAAAGGGAAAAGTATTCTAAGATAATTACAGATTTTTGGTTTTGATCCTTCCCTCCTATTCCCCTCCCCACCTCTGGAGAAAGCACTGAGGCAAAATTTCTTATACCAGGCAAAGATGGTCATGCAAAGGAAACTGTCAAATGAATTATCATGTGGTTGGGATAGTAAACAATTTGTTGACGCTTCCTTGATCTTCTGGATACTAGAACAGTAATGGGTGGAAACTATCCTGTTAATGTAGGACCCCTGTGATGGATAATTTTATGTGTCAACTTCACTGGGCCACAGGGTGCTCAGGTATTTGATTAAATATTATTCTGAGTGTGTCCATAGGGGTATTTCTGCATGAGATTAACATTTTTTTTTATTATTATTATGTTATGTTAATCACCATGCTTTACAACATTAGTTTTTGATGTAGTATTCCATGATTCATTGTTTGCGTATAACACCCAGTGCTCCATGCAGAACGTGCCCTCTTTAATACCCGTCACCTGGCTAACCCATCCCCCCAACCCCCTCCCCTCTAGAACCCTCAGTTTGTTTTTCAGAGTCCATAGTCTCTCATGGTTCGTCTCCCCCTCCCATTCCCCCCCTTCATTCTTCCCCTCCTGCTATCTTCTTTTTTTTTTAAACATATAATGTATTATTTGTTTCAGAGGTATAGGTCTGTGATTCAACAGTCTTACACAATTCACTGTGCTCACCATAGCATATACCCTCCCCAATGTCTATCACCCAGCCACCCTATCCCTCCCACCCCCCACCACCCCAGCAACCTTCAGTTTGTTTCCTGAGATTAAGAATTCCTCATATCAGTGAGGTCATATGATACATGTCTTTCTCTGATTGACTTATTTTGCTCAGCATAATACCCTCCAGTTCCATCCACATCGTTGCAAATGGCAAGATTTCATTCCTTTTGATGACTGCATAATATTCCATTGTATATATATATACCACATCTTCTTTATCTATTCATCTGTCAATGGACATCTTGGCTCTTTCCACAGTTTGGCTATCGTGGACATGGCTGCTATAAACATCAGGGTGCACGTACCCTTTCGGATCCCTACATTTGTATCTTTGGGGTAAATACCCAGTAGTGCAATTGGTGGATCATATGGTAGCTCTATTTTCAAACTTTTTGAGGAACCTCCATACTGTTTTCCAGAGTGGCTGCACCAGCTTGCATTCCCACAGGGATGAGATGCGGAGAAAGAGATTAACATTTAAATAGGTAGACTGAGTAAAGCAGATAGCTCTCTCCAGCGTGGGTGTGCCTCAGCCAATCTGTTAAAGACCTAAACAGAATAAAAGGCTGAGTAAGAACTCTGCCTGTCTGAGCTCACACCTTCTGCCTTTGGACTCAGACTTGGACAAGAACCTAAATCATCATCCACACTCCTGGTTCTCAGGCCATTGGCCTCAGACTGGAACTGTACGGCCAGCTCTCCTGGATCTGGATTTCTCAGCTCCGTAACTGCATGACCCAGTGTTTTATAATAAATCTCTTTATATATCATACTTCCACTTGGTTCTGCTTCTCTGGAGAACCTTGACGAATACAACCACCATGTTTCCTTTTAGATATGCTTCCACCAACTCTGACATTTGTGGGCCCCATTACAGTCCCATCGTCTTTGTCCTTCTAGGTGATCTGTGTCACTTTCATTACTAGCAAACCGTCCACCATTGGGCTATCTAAGAGTTGGCCAAAGGTGCAGCAAGGTGTGTGGATAATGACACAAGACTACAGCAGCATAATCCCCATGGTGATGGAGCCTTCCCAGAATGTATTACAGAAGTGCAATGAAAGCAAAGAGGGCGGGGCGCCTGGGTGGCTCAGTCGGTTAAGCATCAGACCCTTGGTTTCAGCTCAGGTCATGATCTCAGGGCTGGGCACAGAGTCTGCTTCAGATTCTCTGTCTCTGCCCTCCCCCCACTCAAGCTTGTAAGCGCACGCGCTCTCACTCTCTCTCTCTCTCTCCCTCAAATAGGTGAATAAATAAAACCTAAAAAAAAAAAAGGAAAGAAAAGAGGGCAATTCTAATTATAAACTTGGAGCTGCAACCCACATCTCACTTCAAATAGCTTTGAATGAAATCTTGGAAATATTGTTAAATATGCACATAACAAAATGTGATCATTTTTCATTTTTTTTCGTTTTTGGATGGAATATGTGGTCCCTTAAATTACAGGCAAATGTCAGTAGCCACTAACTGGTGTTCCTAAGAGAAAACTGATTTCATGTGTTTTAGTTTCTTCTTCCAAAAGAACTACTTTACATTTCATAACTATTGTCAGTGTTTGCAAAAGTTGCACTTACTTACCTTCATGATGTTTGGAAGTTAAGACAATGTATTTGGCACCAGAAGCCTGAAAAATATCTGTCCAGTGGCTCGCATTAAAAAACTTTGCTGTAAATAGTGGTCCAAAATCTTCATATTTGAAATTAGGAGGGTAATTATTTTTCATAAATTCCACATACGTCGGTATCTTTTTCTCTCGCCAATACCACCTAAGGGAGGAAGAGACACAACACATAAACGGCATACACATAAACATTTGAAATAATTGCCCCAGCTCCCCTTACTAATTCTCCCTTACTCAAATATTACCCAAATTCTTTCTCACTTCCCCATTAGTTTGACTTTGCCTTAAAGAAAGCTTAATGGAAACTTCCCTCGCTCTCCATCTATCCCTCTGAACATTCTAGACAACCCAGCTACCTTTTTGCTCTTAATTCTTCATTTTTAAATCACAATATGTAGTATGTATCTTTACACAGTCTTTAAAAGGAAGATCACATGCCTAAAACAACATGCATCTTTTACATTCACTAGCAAAGAACAAATGGGGTAGTTGGCAACAGTAAAATTAAAATGATACTGTTATTTTAATATATTGACTCAGCCTTTAAGGATTACTTGTTGTGCATCCATTCTGAGCAAGGCCTTCCTGCCTTTGGACAAGGTTGTGTGAAGCAATGCCTGGCTGCCATGATGTGACCATGAAGGGACAAGTCAACAGGCTGAGGATGACAGAAATAGGTTAGTTCTTTGATTTCATCAATGAGAAAACTGTCTCTACATTTCTTATGTTGAGTAACAAACCCTTATTATTACATCATTTACTTAGGTTTTCTGTACCTTGAAGTGAAAGTATCCTAACTGATCCATGATGCATTTTTGCGTTTTAAACTGAACTACAGGGGCCCCTGGGTGGCTCAGTTGTTAAGCGTCTGCCTTCGGCTCAGGTCATGATCCCAGGGTCCTGGGATCGAGCCCCACATCAGGCTCCTTGCTTGGCAGGGAGCCTGCTTCTCCCTCTCCCCTCTGCCTGCTGCTTCCCCTGCTTGTGCTCTCTCTCTGTCAAATAAATAAATAAAATATTTAAAATAAATAAATAACAAACAAACAAACTGAACTACAAAAGACAAACTGGGACAGTCAGAAGGTTGAACAAGGATGAGGGATTTCTTTTTCTCCCAACACAGTTTAATTTGAATCTACATTCTCTATTATAGTCTAGAGTTACTTTTCAAATTCCATACTAATAGAGATGAAAAGAGGCACTTACTATAAAGAACCCATCATTTATATCTGGGTTTGAATTGCTATTAAGGACATCACATATACTCATCTCCACTGCTGACTGTTCTGAGTTAAATTGGGGTAGGGAGCAGAGGTTCAGAGGAGACACAGAGGGAGACCATAGATAATTAAAGAATCTTCTACAGGGTTGGGATGCCTGGGTGGCTCAGTCGGTTGGGTGTCCAGCTTTTGGTTTTGGCATGGGTCATGATCTCAGGGTTGATCAGGTCATGATCTGAGCCCTGTGTAGGGCTCCACACTCAGCGCAAAGTCCCTTTCCCTCTGCGTACCCCCCCAACTTGCATGCACGCACTCTCTCTCAAATAAATACATAAATAGAATCTTTAAAAACAAATCTTCTACAGGGTTAATGCACCTCCAGACCATCAGAAATATATTCTAGTTAGTTTTGTATGATCAGTATCTTTATTCTCCTAGGTCAAAACAAACAACCCTTTGTTTATTTGTAGAAAATGAAAAGTTAACCATTGCCAAGAATAATATAACTCAAAACTAGGTATTTTTGGCATAGCAATAGTCTCAATTAACATCGAATCCTCTTCTAGCACCAAATGTATATTTACCTAATATTCCTGGTTGAACAAAATGATAACGTATAATTTATTACATCCTAACATTAGGGGAAGAAAATCTGTTAGTTTATGTACCTGGCTAATCTGAAACATTTCAAAAATATACTCAAAATGCCTTACAGCACAAAACTTGCAAACGAAGATTTATAACATCCTGAAGTAAATATGTCTGGTAATAGACCGTATGGGAAAAAAGAGTCCCTTGTTTTACAAGTTGATTTCAAAAGAGTGTATGAATAGTGCCCCATAGCTTACACATTCTTTTACATCAGTTGGCCTAACTTAATAAAAATGGTTACTGTTTACAGAAAGTCAATGTATTTGTAGAAAGTGGTACAATGAATACCATGTAATGTTAATATAATATATATAGTTTATACTCTGTTGTATTTACTATATATTGTAGATACTAAATTTGATGCATATTATGTATATAGTATAAAATAGAGTTAAATATTCCTTTATTTTCTTATTTTACACAGGAATACATTATATATGTGTGTACATTATATATATACATTTGGTAACATTTCTATCTTGAAGAACTTAATACCTGAAGTATTTAATCCGGAAAGGTAGGTGAAACAGTTCAAAGTTATAACAGATTACATGCACATTTTTACGTAGATCTCAATAAAGTCTCAAGAGCAATATTTGTGCAGCACTTTTCATATAATAATTAGGGAGTCTTTTTAAGATAACATTCTAGAACTTTTTTTTTTTTTTAAGTAGGCTCCCGGCCCAGCGCAGAGCCCAACAGGGGCTTGAACTCAGCACCTGAGATCAAGACCCCCGCTGAGATCAAGCGTCAGAGGCTTAATCGACTGGGCCACCCAGGCTCCCCTCTAGAACCTTTTTTTAATTCCTAGAGCCACACACGGTTAACATTTTAACATTAAAGAGCCAATGCATGTCCAAATGAACAGAAGTTTCACATACTCGTAACTTATGTCTTAACCATACTTGATGGCAGAACAGCGATGGACAACCGTTTAGGCCGAAGCCTCGCGGGTCCTCGGACGACCCCCACACCACTGGAATCATTTCTGCCGCCTTAGTCACGCGGTGGTTACAGTGTGGTAACTCCAGCTTGACACGTGCAACCAGCAAGAGGCTGAGAAGCCGGGGCTGCACGAAGCGCCCGCCGACGCCGGCAGTCCCGCGGAAGAGAAACGCAATGGTCCCCCGAGCACCTGCGCGGTGCCTTATGCACTTAACACCCGGAAGTGCTGAACGCCGCTGAAACCGCGGGGGGCGAAGCCGCCAGGGGCCCAACAAACCCGCCGCGACCGTGGGCTGGGCGGTGGCGGCAGGCCTGGGGCGGGGGGTGGGGGGGCCGGGGGGGGCGGGGGAGGCGGAGTCGGAGCCGACGGCGGGGGGCGCGCTCACCAGAACCATTCGCTCCCGAAACTGGGCACGGAGAACACCCCCCAGTGGATGAAGATGCCGAACTTGGCCCGGTCGAACCAGGCCGGCAGCGGGCGGGCGTCCAGGGACTCCCAGGTGGCGTCGAAGCGCGGCGCGGGGGGCGCGGTGCTGGGTGCGGGCGGCGGCAGCGGCAGGAGCAGCAGCGGGAGCGCCAGCCCGAGCGCCGGGAGCGCCTGGGGCCGCATGTCCGCGCGCCGCTCTCGGTCCCGCCGGCGGCCTCCCTGCGCGCGTCCTTCCGCGTCTGCCGATGAGTAAGCTCGGCGCTGTCACCTGACCGCGCTGTCCGGACAAAGGAGCCCTCCCCGCTGCCGTTCCGGGCGCTCCAGCCCAGGGACCCCCGGAGCGCTGCAAAACCAGTGAGGCCGGTAGTGGTCCCAGCCCGCCCTGAGGCTGCTTAGCGTAGAGCTCCCGGTCTGTCCGCCTCGTGCGGAAGAAAGAGTGAAGTTCAGGGACCTGTGGGAGCGCGTATTTGCTGGAGCAGCACGACCCTTAGAAACTCCCCGGGAGGGGCGCCTGGGTGGCTCAGTCGTTAAGCGTCTGCCTTCGGCCCAGGTCATGATCCCGGAGTCCTGGGATCGAGCCCCGCATCGGGCTCCCTGCTCCGCGGGAAGCCTGCTTCTCCCTCTCCCACTCCCCCTGCTTGTGTTCCGGCTCTCGCTAACTCTCTCTCTGTCAAATAAATAAATAAAATCTTTAAAAAAGAGAGAGAAAAGAAAAAAAAAAGAAACTGCGGGGGAGTGCAATGTGACCCACCGGGCCGGGTGGAGCCCTGGACCCAGAGGCCAAGGCAGAAGGAACCTCGAGCCGGTCATCCAGTCCCTTGCAGGTCCAGCGCACCAAAACAACCCAGATCATTCTTGGCCTCTGTATCCACCTCCACCACCGCTCGCCCACCAAGCTTCTGGATGTGTTAGAACCGTGGCGGTCAACCTGGAGTCTGTGTCAGGTGAAATCCCAACAGTCTCCAGTTCAGGTTGGGGGCCCAGAATTTGCATTTCTAACGAAGTCCTAGATGATGCTGATGTTGCTGGTCCTGGTCACCAAACTTTGAGAATCACTGCATTTTCTAAAAATGTTTCTAGAAAACATAGTGATCTAAGGTGAGACCAGTGGCATGAATGTTTAAGAAATCTGCAGGCGTGGGGAAAGTAGCCAGAAACTTGGAAGGATTGATCAAGGGACAACTTCAGAAGCTCCCCTCTCCCCTTCCTAAAGGCTTTTAGAGTAAAACCAGAATCCTTCTGCTCCTGCAAAACCCCTCTCAGCCATTAATGGGCCAGTTCACATGTCACCTCCTCCCAGCTTTCTGTCACCACCTTCCCTCCCAAATGTTTTACTCCCCACTAACTGTTCCAATTAACATCTTGTTCCAACCACGAATATAGGATTCCATTGATTGTTTTGTAGTTAGGAGGACACAGATCTTATTTCCCATGAGGCTGTGAGCTTCCTGAGGTCAGGGATGGCAACCATTTCTGTAGATCCTGAATTTAAAGCAGAGCCTGGCATGGAGCAGCACTTAAAGCATATTTGTTCAAGTCCTCCAGTGAACTGGGGTTCTAATTATTGAGCTTTATGAAAGAACGAAGAAGGAAATGACGCTAACTGTCCCATCTCTGCAAAGACATGGGAGCAGCACCCCAGGTAAAAGGGCAATTACCTGCTTGATGCAGTGCGAATGGCTCCCCCGGATCACAGCTCCACCATAAGGGCCCCAGTCCTCCCAGGGTGAGGGCCTCCTGAACAGGAGGGGTCGGGGAATCTGCTGAGCATGCACGACCAATTGCAATAGCCTCAGTTCGTGATAAAGTGGGGTGATCATTTTTATTATTCTAGGGGCAGAGGGCAGGCTTCCCCAAGATGGGCCACTTCGGCATGAAGATTATTCTGAGCTGAAGACAATAGAGACCCTATGGGCTCAAGAGAAACTTTTGCCCCTCCCTAAACTACATAACTGGAGGTCTTTCCCAGAATAAGCATTATTAGCTGAGATAAATTTTATCTGAGTGACCCATCTGTATGGCAGGGCAAACATCTGCTCTTCTTACTGCCCTGTGAACAGCATTCCTTTCCTCTAAAGTCCCAGATCCCTGCTCCCTCCTCCTTAGTTCAGAATGACACATACTCCTCATTTTGCCTGACTGTTTTTGGAACTTCCGTGTCTGTGTGGATTCTCCATCTGTGCACTATTAAATTCCGTTTCCTCCTGTTAATCTATCTCATGTCCATTTGATTCTGAGTCCAGCTAGACAGACCTTGAGGGGACAGGAACTCCTGCTTCCTGACAGTTGGCCTAGTCAGCAGGACACTTAAACTCACAGGACGTAGCTCTGTAGCTCGCCCCAGTACTGCTGCAGCGGAGAGGTCCTGGGACGTCTGACACACAGCCAGCCGAAGGTGAGATCGCTCACCATGTCAGCCTCCCAGGATCTCTGTCTGCGAGTCCAGTGGAGAAAGAGCTGTGAGAGTCCTTTTTTCTTTGTAAATTGAGATCGGCAGGAGAAAATATTTGTGCAACTAGTTGCTTGGGTCTGGCGACTCTTTGGTTAACTTTAGTTAGAGTACTGTTCAGTTACTGGTCCACTTCCTCCAGGAGAAGGTCTTTGTCTTCCTTTGTCTGTGTCTTTTATGTTGCTTGTCATCTGCTGCTAAGGGACATCTTGGAAGTTAAAGCTGCAAAATCCATGGGCACGGGCTGAACACTTAAAAGCTGTTAGAGTGCACGCCACCTCAAGAAGACTCACGTGGTAGGATAAGTTGGTCACACTGGGTCACCTGCCAACTTCAAGAAAACTTCCATGCAATGAGGTACATTGTAAAGCAACACGCATTCCCCAACCACATGGCGTATCTCTCCTAGGTTTTAGTTTGGTTCCAAGAGACCCAAGGCTTAGATAAAGCTGTTAGAGTTGTCTGTTAGTCTTGTTCTGTGTCCTGAGAGCTTGGCTTTGTGACAAGAATCTTCTCTTTGGCCTCCACCACCTGGGAGGAGATGCACTTACCGGGTGCACTTTGGTGGCCAGTCGAATAGACTGGGGATCCAAGTATCTCTGTCTCTGTCTGGCTATGCCAATTCTCAGGAATGTTTGTCATGAGAGGTTTAGCCCATAGGAACCTGTGTTGTCTCAACTTGTGTTGCTTGGTAGTGCTGGAAAGTCTCATTCCAGAAGCATTTGTATGGTGTCACAGATTAGTGGGTCATCTCACTTTTTCATGGGAGATGAGAGACACCATTTTCACTTACACCATCTTTACTGCCCTATGCAACCAAGGCCTTTGCTTTCTTAGACTAATTTTGAGAGTAAACTTTTGGATCATGAGGGCACATCATTTGTGCCCTTCTGGATATTTCTTGTGTCTTTGGTTAAGCCATTAGAAGGCTTACTGGTTTGAGTCACTATTAATAGATCCTATTTGCCAATGGCTGGGTGGTGGATCATTTAAATTGGCTTTATTTAAATATATATATATATATATATATATAAATATGAACGTACAAGCCAGAGTGGGGGGTAGAGGGAGAGGGGGAGAGAGAGAGAATCTTAAGCAGGTTCCATGACAAACGTGGAGACTGACACAGGCTTGATCTCATCACCCTGAGATCATGACCTGAGCCAAAATCAAGAGTTAGACACCTAAACAACTGAGCCATCCAGGTGCCCATATATTTTTTTTTTCCCCCTAAAGAGCTCTCAATTGTCTTATTAGTATAACAGCTAGCCTTAGGGACTTCCTTGACAAGATAAAAGCATAGAACTTAGACTTAGGAATCAAAAATAAGAGTCTACATCCAATGTTAATTCCTCTTCTTAAAATCCAGCCTGGGGCACCTGAGTGGCTCAGTTGGTTAAGCATCTGACTTCGGCTCAGGTCATGATCTCAGGGTCCTGGGATCAAGCCCCATGTCAGGCTTCCTGTGCAGTGGGGCGTCTGCTTGTCCCTCTGCCCCCCCACTTACACTCTCTCAAATAAATCAATAAATAAATATCTTTTAAAAAAAAATCCAGCCTCACCTGCCTGTTTTAACTTCCCTTTCCTACAAGATTTACAGAGATTACTCTGGCCTTATCTCTAGGTTCTAAGTATATAGGTTACTCATGTAAATGCTGAAAGCCAGAAAAAAATTTAACCAAAGCACCCAAGACTGGAAATAAGGCTTACTTTGCCCCTACCTTTGGGCTCTGTAATCAGGTTCTGCCTGCTTTAGACATTCCTATACAGTGTTCCTTGCAGGTTTGTCCTAGAACACCACCCCCCCACCCCACCACCACTGCAAAAAAATTTATGTCCCTGGACGGCAGCAGATCTTTTAAATTATACAACCATTTTACTTCTATTTTCAAAAGATCCTACTGAATTTAGAGAGTAATTAGGAAGATTATTTGACTATATTCACAATCTTCCTTTGACTGAGGAAATAGATGACCAAAATTTCTCTAGGCCCTCCTAGAAATGGTCTGCAAAAGGCCAACATTCAGGAGCTAATTGAAGCCGAGGTTAAATTGTGTACCCAGAAAAAAGGCTTTTGTTAAAAATGCTTTATACAGATTTTACAAAGGCATAAATCTTTTGGGTCCCATTTTAGTTAAAATTCTCCCTGATATAAAGAAGCAAATTTAGTTAAAAAGATGAGTCAATCCCTTGATATTTGAGCTGTAATCCAGGTCTTTCGGGAATTAGGAATAACTGTCTTTTTCTTATAAATCTCTACAAAACCAGGAATACAACTCTAGAAACAAGTTACAGCCCACCTATCTTTACCAATCTCCAAACCTTGCCTATTCCTCTCAAGATGTTTGTGGATATTGTAAAAGATCGGGATATTGGAACAAAATTGTTCTCTATTTAAAAAAAAAAAAGAAAGAAAAGTAAATTTTAAATAGCAATTACCCTGAAACTCTAGAAAAAAATTTTTACATTCTTTCTCTGTCCCTTGAAATTATAAATCTTATCACATCTTTGAAATGTGAACACAGCCCACAGTCTCCTGAGACTGAAGGGGGGAAAAAAATAGAGAAAAGTATTTAAAAATTGAGCCTGTAATGTCCTCTCCACAAATACTAGTAGAAACAAAATTAAGATTTTGTTTACATCTTGTCTGTGTATATTGTATGTGTGTATCCATGTATGTTATAAATGTGAAATATTTTCTCTACTTCTCGATGGTATTGCTAAAATTAATTTGTAAAAGAGCTTTATTTAGTTGGTTTGAAGGCACACACTTGTAAGGATTGGGCATTCGAAAACTCAGAAAGATAGAAACTAACCCAAATGTTTTTCAAGTTCACATGATCTGGGAAAATATTTGGTATTAAAGCTAATTTAAGGTTGTTGGTTTAATTAAACTAGACGTGTCTTTAGAGTTATCAGCATTGAATGTAAAACTTTTATTCTGCTTGTGTTTTCCAGAAGTCACATAAGTTCATGGTATCTGTTACAAAATTTGTCAAAAATAAGCCAGAATAATGGTTGACTTTGTCTAATGCCTCAGGAAGTTTTGTGTGTGGTCTAAGCATAATTGTTAAGAACAAATTAATTAAAATAGATGTAAATAAGATAAAATAATGAATATATGTTTATCTACTCTTGTCTTATAAAGAAACTAAAGACAATTTTGGGTCTGTTAGTAAACAAACATGTTTTATGCTTTATTGAAAGACTGTACTACTGGGATGCCTTAGTGTCTCAGTCAGTTGAGCATCTGACTCTTAATCTCAGCTCAGGTCTTGATCTCAGGGTGGTGAGTTCGAGCCCCTCAATGGGCTCCACGCTGGGAGTGGAGCCTACTTAAAAAAAGAAAGGAAGAAAGAAAGACTGTACTATAAAAACAACACATTTCTAAAAATTATGAAATATATTAATAAATTTGCTAATCTAAAGAATTCTGGTGTAACAGGGTTCACAATTATTTGTTATTTAGTTTTCACTAGCAATTAAGGTTGCTGAGCATTAAGAATTCTAATAAATATAATTAAGACTCCTAGAAATAATAAGGGAAACAACTGTGTATGTGAGAAAAGTAAGATACATGTTTTTGGTAAGAAAAAGTATAATGAATAAAAATATATATTTGTTAAGGGGAAAAAAATAGTTTTGTACTAAAGTAAGACTGGTTATTTAAAGAGGGAAAATTTAGGACAAAATCTAAATGTGTAAAAAAAAGTTGTAGAAAGTTTATGGAGAAAAATATCCTTGGAAAGAAATTTTATGTGTGCTCAGTACTTGCTAAGACTAGGATAATTTAAATGAGTAAATGAGTTTTAATATCAAAAGTACGCTGGTGCAAAGTTTTTGTTTTCTCTTTGTTGAAAGTACAAATTTCTGTAGAACCATTGACCTGCTCTTCATAAGAAATTGTAAACAAAATTTTTCTTTACCTTTTAAGTTGTCTGCCTAAAAACGATGATTCTGTTTGCCAAAATAATTTCCCAAATTTATCAGCTCTTTGATTTCTTAAGAAAACTGAGTCTTATATTAAAGAAACTAAATTTTGTTCACAGCTAAGTGACCTTCTGCATTTACCTTTGAAATCTTTCCTTGTCACTTTGGTTAAATAGATAATTATTGTTTCATAATGATCCATAATCCTATTTAATCAAATGTTCAAACCTTTTGATATTTTTTTTACATATGTCCCAAAATCAAATTCTAAAACGAAGTCTGTTGACCACAATCGAGCTGAAACTTTCCAGTGAGTCCCTGGAATATTCCAAAAAAAATTTTTTTATGAGAAATTAAGCTAATAAGCTTATTTGGTATGTTAAATTACATGAGAAACATTGTCAAATAAGTGATATTAAACTCTCTTACATAATATTTATGTAGATATGTTATTAAAATAAGTTTGTAAAAATTATATGAAACACCCAGAAATCTGATATCCTGACATGTCATTATCTCGAAGTGTTGTACGTCACAAAATAACCAAATTTCCATGGCAACTGCATTGTAATGAACTCTAACCAGATCTTTAACTGTGGCCGTTTAAGTCATTTATCATTTAAAGATGGTTATACTTTTATTCAAATGCTTTTATGAAAGTTTCCTGAAATGTGCCTCATCTTCAATAAGACTCATGAAAAAACAAAAACAAACAAAAAAAAACAGGGTTCTGGTAACCTTAGATTTTAGATCATAATGAACTAGGTAAAAATTTCCAGAACTAGAAGAAAAACTGGAGTCAATCAGAACAAGAATTAGTAACATGGAGGGGACTGAATCCATTGAGGAAGATAACTATACTTTTTATGACTTCTTATTTGTAACATTATTGAAATATTTTAAAGTGTTTTGTTTTTTTCCAGATTTAAGAAAACTTTTCCTCTTAAACTAACTGACTTACAGCAATTTGATAAAATATACTTTTGTGGACAAATTGAAACATTTATCTTTTCTCCCTACCCGAACCCTCCAAAATTCAGAAACTCTTAGTGAATATTCTTATATTTTTGTGACAATATATTTATTTACTTAAGCCCAATAAGAATCTGTTCTCCTTATGACAGTACACAATTAGAAGCATTGGTTATATTACCAAGGCTTTGGCTGGGATGTCATATTTGAGAGAGACATGCATAGACTCAGATGTGATCAGACAGCTTTAGGTAACTAACATTGACTTTATGAAGCCAATAAAGCCTCTTGGAAGTATCAGCCTGATACTTTGCTTACAGAGTTCCCAGCAGGCTTGCCAGGTGAGTAAAGAAGATCACTTCCTGACAGGTGCAAGAATCTCATGATATAAGGGGGAACTTGATAAGAAAGGAATTCACCCAAATTCATAAGTATTGCAGACAAAGTCTGATAGCAAGTGTTTGGCTTGGCTTCTGGTCTCAAGAGACTGTTAACAGTTCAATCTAGCGATCTAATGAAAAGTTCCAGCAAAGCAGGTTTTAAAGAGTCTATATGGCCACAACCACTATTCTTGCTGCTCTTATGTAAATAATCAGGCCAAGTGCCTTTTTTTTAAACTAAACTTATTTTGCAAACAAATTAGTGTTAATCTGGCTATTTTTGGTGAAAATGAGAGTGATTATAAAGGAAAAATATGTTTCAATAACACATGCTTGTAGATATTATATTTTAATACTATTTGTTATAAACTGGACTAGATCCTGATTTCTTTTAGTCTCCTCCAATACCTGGCTACAATTCTCCAAACCGACATTTTTATTTTTCTCCCACCTTTCTGACTTGGAATCATTTGAGAACTAAAACTGCCCTACTAACTAAATATAAACGACTTGATGTAAGCTTCAGAGAAATTGCCACAGTAGCTCATGAATAGACCATCTTCATTCCTGTTGCTCAGCAGGCCACTCAGAGAACATCAGAGACATTTCAACTATAAACCGGGAGGTTCTGTCAGATTGCCATTAACTGCCTTCACTCTATCTGAAGAAGCTTGAATCTGACACTTAAAAGTCTCCCCAGCTGGCTACCCTCAGAACTCAGAAACTTGATATAATCATTAGCCCTTGTGTTTCTTTTCTTTCCATAGAAATGCCTCTTATTTAATATCTGATTATTTGAACCATAGGCTTAACTTTGAGAATACACCTGAAATGAGTTTGATTAAACTAAACTATTGTCAGGACTAACAGACTGGTTCAATGAGATGAAACAACCTCCCAGCTCAAATTTTAACGTGTGAAACTTCAGGGAAGTTTCACAGGAGGGACCTCTAGAGGTACCAGCACCTGAAGGACCTGAAGGACAACACGTAAGCCTCCCTGCCCCCAATCCCTTACCACCTAAAGGAGAAGCAGGGGAGAGGGAAGCACCTGAGACTCCGGGCACTTTAACCCAAAGGAAGCCTAAATATTTGCTAAAGAGGCTGCTTACTTTATAGGGTTTTTCCCGCATTTAGTCCAAATTGAACAATGTATTCTGCCCACCAACGAACTGGTGTGTATATGGGAGAGAGGAAAGATATGTGGGTCTGCAAAAGCAACCAGGTCAAATATAAACAAAACAAAGAAGCTACATTTTCTCTACACAACAGTGGGTAGCACCAAGTGATTTTATGATGCTGATGCACAGCTAAACATCAGAATATACAACACATTGGCATCCGATTCCTCTCCTTCCCAATGTCTTCATTGAATAATGAATGATCTAATTCCCTGTGCATGAAGGTCCAATTCTGGGAGAAGAGGTCTGTGTCACACAGCCAGTCTCCTTGCCAGGAGTCCACATGGCTGAGGCACCTGAGGTCCCTGGGGCTCTGCTGGTCAAAGCAGAGGGTGGAGTTTCCACAGCCCTGGTTAGCAGTTGGGGTGGGGGGAGGGGGGGAAGGGCCAGGTCCTCAGAGGAAGAGGAAGCAGAAAACAGAAAAGGAACAATTTTTTTTTTTTTAAGAGAGTTTAAGGGGCACCTGGGTGGCTCAGTTGGTTAAGTGACTGAGTCTTGATTTTGGCTCAGATTATGATCTCAGGGTCATGATATGCTGGAGATTCTCTTCCTCTTCCTCTGCCCCTTGCCCCCCCTCATGCACTCATTAAAGAGAGAGAGAGAGAAAGCTTGGAAAAAGAAAAAGAAAGAACTAAGAGAAGACTGAAAAGGGGCTGGGCAAGAGAGAGAAAGGAGATATATGGAGATTCCTCAAAAAATTAAAAATAGAAGCACTATATATGATCCAATAAGTCCACTCTACGGTATTTACCCAAAGAAAACAAAAATGCCAATTCAAAAAGACATATACACCCTATGTTTATTGCAGTGTTATTTACAACAGCCAAGGTAGGGAAGCAACCTAAGTGTCCATCAAGTGTCCATATATATGTATATAGTGGAATATTACACAGCCATAAAAAGAATGAGATTATGCCATTTTGCCATTTGAGAGAACATAGGCAGACCTAGGGGGTATTATGCTAAGTGAAATAAGTTAGACTGAGAAAGACAAATACCATATGGTTCCACTCATAAGTGGAATCTAGAAAAAGAATAAACCAAAAGCAGAATCAGACCTAGAAATACAGAGAAGGAACTGATGGCTGCCAGAGAGGAAAGGGGTGGGGGGATGGGCAAGATGGGTGAAGAGCTGCGGGAGCTGCAGGATACCAGTTATGGAATGAGCAAGTCCCGGAATAAAAAGCACAGCGTAAGGAATACTGTTAACAATATTGTAATAGCGACGTAAGTACACTGGCCGTGAACACAGCATAATGTACAAACCTGTCAAATCACTCTGTCGTACACCTGAAACTAATGTAACGCCGTGTGTCAACTATACCCTCCAAAAGAAATGAAAAATGAAAAAAGAGAGAGAGCGAACTTAACACAAGACCATGGAACTAATAAAAAGAAAACAGAAACGTAGCAAGAGAAACAAAGAGGGCCTGAAATTTGGAATCAAAAAGAAACCACAATGCCAAGCAAGGCAGACACTTTGCAAGAACACGGAGTGAAGAGAAGGCAGGGGGAGGAGAGAGGTGGAGGGATGACAATGAGACACTGAAGACCCAGCGCGAGGAGGGAGCTCCGCACTGTCCCGGGAGGAGGAGGTGGAGGGTCCTGGCCTCCAGGGATGAGGAGAGCAGGTGAGCGGGGCCAGATCTGCGGGAGGACAGGCAGGCGAGCAGAGGACCCAGCGGCCGGGGGTGGGGGGGCTGGCGAGGAAGGGGAGCCAGCCCCTCTCTACAGCCCGGTGTGGTGGAGCGCCTTTCTTCTGGGAGGATAGAGCCGGAATAGCAGGGGCACCTGCTGCTGGGATGTCCCTTCGCAATGAGCGTCCTGCCCTCGCCATCAGCCATCCGGATGGTGCACGCTTGGGACGCCACCGCCCTGGTATTTCGGTTCTCCTTTCTGTTTCCTGAAACGGGAAGACTCAGGCAGAGCAGCAGGCTGGGCTCTGACTTCCCTGGCCTGGTGCCTTCATGGGATCCTTCGTCCTCCATAAACAGATATATGTATGTATAGATATAATCGCTTTGTTGGTAGAAAGGCAAATATATTTGATATATTTTATAATATGTTTAACGCATGTATAAAGCATATATAAAAGGCATATGTGTGAAATATATCTAAAATAAAACATAGTTCATTTATATTTGTATATGTAAGCATTTTCTTTGAAGTGTAAGTTTGTTGTGTTTTTTGTTTTTGTTTTTCTCTTTCAAATTGTGGAAGATATTAAAACATTTTTATGGGCCTTGACAAGTATTGTGAGCCCTGGGCACTGTGCCTACTGCACTGATAGATAAGTTAGCCCTCGGGAACTTAGAGAAAGAGGATAATAAGCACTAAAAATATACAGAGACTAGATGAAACATTTATACTGTGAGCCAGGGTAAATGCATTAGAAAAGCAGCAGCTGAATGCGGTGATCATGAAAATACCGTGATCACAGAGAGGTAGGTTTTCAAGGTGCTGCTGGTAGGTAGGTACTGTTTGGCCTCTCTTCTAAGCCCCATTCTACAAGAGGCACAAAGGGCCTAGGGGTGTCTGGGCGGCACAGTCAGTTAAGCTCCCGACTCCTGATTTTGACTCAGGTCATGATCTCAGGGTCTTGAGATTGAGCCCCGAGTCGGGCTCCATCCTGGGTGTGGAGACTGTTTGAGATTTTCTCTTTCTCCCTCTGCCCCTCCTGCCCCCCCCCGACTCACATGCTCTCTCTCCCCCTCTCTAAAATAAATAAATAATTCTCGTTTAAAAAAAGAAAGAGCCTAAATGTCTTGCCCAAGTAGACTATAGCCTATGTTTTCAACTATCATGCTAAACTCAGAGCTGCCCCAACTGTCATTACTCCTTTATTTCATTAGGTCAAAATATATTTATTCAGCCCCTACTCTGCACCAGGCACTGAACTGGGCCCAGCAGTTGCAATGCCAGGAAAACAGACCCAGTCCTATCCCTCATGTGGCTTACTCTCTAATGGAAAATAAGTGGAAATGACCACCCAAATAAGCACAGAATACTATGAAAGCATATGGCAGGGGACCCTGATCTAGTCTGCAGTTTGGAAATGGGGAATTAGAATTCAAACTGAAGTCTCAAGGCTGAGTGAGTTAATTAGGTTAACCAGACAGTGGGAGCAAAGGTGTTCCAGGCAGAGGCCATCAGCATAGGTCGGGTACCCAGGATATAAAACCAGCCCTCAAGAAGCTTCCAAGAACTGTGCTTCCCTCAAAAGCCAGAGTCCCATGTGAAGAGATAAAGTATCCACAGAGATAAGCAATGATTAAGGGTTGCTGTGAGAGAGATCTGTGGAGAATTTAAGTAAGGGGTGGGTGGAAGCACTGGGGTGGGGGAGAGAGTCTTCTAAGCAATAATCTATGGATAAGACCTGTAAGGAAGACTAGAAAAGCCTCAAGCAATTTTCACAGGAGGCAGGCAGAGGATCTTAGCTATTTTAGAGCACCAAAGGGCTATTTACCAGAGTAGCGGATGACATTAAAGAGTCAGTCCTGCAGACAGAATCTGGGAAGAAATTGCTATGATGTTCTCATAAGATGACCAGAGAGCCCTGGGGCGCCTGGCTGACTCAGTCAGTAGAGCATGCCACTCTTGATCTTGGGTTGCAAGTTAGAGCCTCACATTGGGTGGAGAGATTACTTAAAAAATACAATCTTAAAAAAAAAATGATGACCAAAGCCCCATGTGAGGCTACAATAGGTTAAGACCTATAGAGTTATCAAAGATTATATCATGACACGGTGATCAAAATAGAGAAGCAAGTGTGTGCATTGATGGGGTGATGGCTGGCTCATCTGAAGGATGCCAAGCCCTACAGACTGGCACTATGCAGAGACCCCTTTCCCATGCTATTATCTGTAGACCCTCTTACTGAAGAATAAAGACGGCGACATGTGTAGTACACATGACTACAATTCTGAAGTCTCTAGATGGGGGCCACATCCCAGTTCCCTTTACAACACATTCTCTTCATCCATGGATAGTGACACCTTGAGAACTTATCAGAACGAACTTCATTCATTCTGTGAAGATCAATACAGTCCACATTATTATCTGACCACAAAACTGCCTAAATGTTCATTCTAAAAGGTAAAAGACTCCCTCAAATGTGTATATAAGATTTATTCTCTATATTTTATGTTTTCCCAATTTTCACAGAAAATTTAAAATTTAAACTGTATAGTTATTCATCAACAAGTAAAATGGGATTATAAAAATGAACCATTATTCATTTCAGTTTTTCAGAAACTACTATGAAATCTTGCTTAATTTTTTAAAGTTTTCTTTTTTTAAGATTTATTTATTTATTTGAGAGAGAGCGAGCTGGGGAGGGAGGGGCAAAGGGAGAGGGGGAGAGAGAGAGAATCTCAAGCAGACTCCCTGCTGAGCATAGAGCTCAGCCTGGGGCTCAACCCCACGACCCTGGGATCATGACCTGAGCTGAAATCAAGAGTTGGAAGCTCAACCGACTGAGCCACCCAGGCGCCCCAAAATCTTGCTTGATTTTGAAGCCAGGATCCATATCTGAATCCTTCTATATCAGCTACTGAGCAACATAACAAATAAGGAATTTTCAGGACTGCCTTACTTTTGTAAAATGTTGAAAAATGATCTTACATGTATGGATTTATCCTTAGAATAACTGGATTTTTTCATTTGCTCTTTTTTTTTCTTAAGTGCAGTGTTGGATCCTATCTTTATCTAAAAAAAAATTTTTTTAAAGATTTTATTTATTTGAGAGTGAGAGCGAGAGAGAGAACAAATGGTGGGGAGGGGCAGAGGGAGAGGGAGAGGCAGACTCCCCGCTGCTCAGGGAGCACGATGCGGGGATGGACCCCAGGACCCTGAGATCATGACCTGAGCTCAAGGCATATGTTTAACCAACTGAGCCGCCCAGGCACCCCTATTTAAAATTTTGATACTTGCTCATCGTGTTTTGTTTGTTTTCATTAATTCTGACTCAAGTATCTACTTATCTTTTTGGCAGAAAGCTTAATATTTCTCCCTTTCCTCATGAGCTGTTGTAGGTGGGTTTTCAAAAAAAGTCAGTCCCAACTTCCATATCCCAGTTGGGAGAGCATTAGTGTTGGACCATCCACAACTGCCCCGCTTCTTGCTGCTCCCTGAGCTCATTGTGTATTTTGTTACAAACTACCCTACGGAGTTGAACAAACAATCCTGGTTCTGTGCCGTGGCACGTTTAGGGCTGGTCCCCTCGGTTCTTCGAGGGAGGATGTTCTCACAGTCCTTCCTTCCCACTCATGGTCATTTCCCTGATTGCCCAGGCTGACTATGCCTCATAACAGTGAGCTCGCCATGGCTAGAAAATTTAATTCCCATGGCTGGCGATCTCTTGCATGCCCGGGATGCTGCTGTGTGGTTCTCAAAGTGGTAGCTCTTTGTAGTCAGCTCCTTCAGTTCACACACTATTCTAGGCAAAATAATACCTGCCCCTCCCAAGGATGTCCGCTGCTAATCCTCAGAACCTATGATGAATATGTAGTACGTTATGTGGCAAAGGGGAATTTAGATTACAGGTGGAATTGAGGTTGCTAATATACTGACCTAGAAGTAAGGAGATCCATTTGGATTATTTGAGTGAGCCCAATGTAATCACAAAGGTCCTTAAATGGGGAAGAGAGATGAAGAAGAGTCAGAGCCAGAAGGATGGCATCATGAAGAAGACTCGACTGACCACTGCTGGCTTTAAATATGGAAGAGAGTCGAACCAAAGAATGCTTGCTGCCTCTAGCAGCTAAAAAGGCAAAGGAATAGATTCTTTCCTAGAACTTCCAGAAGGAATACAGCTCTGCCAATACTTCGATTTTATCCAAGTGAGACCCATTTTGAATTTCTGACCTCCAGAAATGTAAAACAATACATTTGTTTTCTTTTCAGCTACTGAATTTGTGACAATTTGTTACAACAGCAATGAAGAACTAATGTACACATATGCCCCCCCCCCCCCCGCCAAATCCCCAGGGTACTGGTACCTGGGCTTTCAAGGTGGTTGCTCCCCATGGTCACTTCTTTGGCTCGCACCCCAGATAGCATAGGGGTCCATATCTAGATTTTCAAGGTGAGACCGCTCCATCGTTAGCAATTTTGGCACACTTGCGTGGCCATCTGTCTTTGTGCCTAGACTGCGAGTCCTCCCATTTACAAGCATGGCCATCTTCAGAATTTTAGGGCACTGGATCCTGACAGGTTCTGGAGTCTAAGCCCTCATGGACTCGAAACATCTATTCCCCTTTCCCTCCCAGAGAGTAAGAATCAATGTCAGGAGTAAGTACACGTTTCCTTGTAAACCCTCAAAATGCAAAGGATCTACCTCACCCTCTCTGACCACTAATATTGGAGCTCCTCACTAATCTCCTACAGTAAAATTATCCTTGGTGCTTTCAGGGGACCTCACAGGAGACCTACCTTCTAGGAAGGTAGATGTGGCCCCTTGAAAGGCAGAGAAAGGCTACTGTCGTGCCAAGTTTCTTTACCTTTCAAGGGGCCACATTTACCTTTCTAGAAGTGGGAGTAGCGCTAAGTTAGAAAAAAAAAAAAAGATATAAAAGAGTCCCTACAGAATATCCATTTACATAAAATTCTAGAAAATGTCAAGTAATCCACAATGAGAAAAAAGTAGGTCAGTGGTTGCCTGGGGCAATGGGCAAAGGGAGAGATGGTGCAAAGAAACAGGAGAAATCTTTTGCGGGTGATAGAAATTGTCAGCGTTTTGATTGTGGTGATTTCACCAGTGTGTCCATCTGTCAGAATTCATCAAATTGTACATTTAAATAGACACAATGTATTGTATATAAATTAAACTTCAGTGAAGTTGATCTTTTACAAAGGGAGGAGGAATATTACCCAAAGGAAAATCAAGGGACTGTTTTTTCTGTTTTGTTTTGTTTTGTTTTTAAATTGTCCACAAGAGAAAAAATAGTTCAGGAGTACTTTTTTTTCCTGCCATCAAACTGAATGTATAGTGTTGCTAGTGTGTTTTCTGCATCCTGTTATCATCTTTGATAGGAATAATATCCTGCTACAATATGTCCTTTAAAAAAAATTAGACTAGAAGGATCATTCCTATGATAGTCATTAATTTCTATATCAAATCAAGAGCTGACTTCATACTTAAGAGTGAAATTCTAGGGACATTCCCATCAGAATAAAGAAAAAACTGTGATATTTATTATCACCAAATTTGCTGGAAACTCTAGCTAAAAAAAAATAGCATATCAAGCCTAAATAAGAGTTTTATTATTAGCAAGGAGGAGAAAGTACCCTCCCTCCTCCTTTCCTCTTTTCTTCACTCCATCCCTCCCTCCTTTTTGTAGATGATATTATTATGGACCCAAAAAACCCAAGAGAGAATAAACTGAAAACTCTTAGAGCTAAAAAGAGTTCAATAAGATACCAAGTCACAAAGATACAAAAATCAGTATTTTCCTGTATACGCAACAACTGGCTTAGAAAAAAAAATCCATTAACAATAGCAACAAAAAATGTAAAATAGAAACTAGAAAGTAAACAATGGGAGAATATGTTTTCTACAAATATGAAAAAAAATGTACTCTTCTTAATCCACAAAGTGCTCCTACAAATCAATAAGGCTAAAATCCCCACAGATAAACAGAGAAAGGGCATGAGCAACCATTTCACAAACAGAAAACACAAATGGCCAATAAAGAAATCACATAGGTATTCAAAATCTCCAGACTTTTAAGATGCTAATTATAACAACAGAAACGTACCATTTTCTTTCTTGTCAATTTCGAAAATGTTTTCAAACATTTTATGGCCAATGCTGGCAAAATACAAGTGCTCCCAAATCTGCAAGCAAGTGTATAAATTGATGCAATTTTGTGAACCATACTGTAAATTGGATACAATATTTCTGGAAAGCAATTTACTTTTCATTTTGTTTCTGAATTCTTTTACATTATAGTTCTTCATTGTTATGAAGTCAAACCTATTGATTTTTTCTTTGTGATTTCTTCCATTACTTTCACTTCTGGAACATGCTTTTCTACCCCATTTTTTCTTCTAACTTTTTATGGTTTGTGTTTTTAGCACTTAACTCTTTAATCCATCTTCATTTAGTGTATCTTTATTAGTGAATGTATCAAAAGACGGTTTACAAAATGGTTTCCAACTACTCTGGACAAAGTTCAAACACTATTGATTAATTCCCATTGATTTGTGATGGTGCCTTTATGGTAGACTAAGATTTAGATATATTTGGGACTTCTTAGGATTCCATATTCTGTCCCATGAGCTTAGCCATCTCATTGGCATGAATGGGTAATGTGATGTGTGGTTAGATCATGGGTTCTGGAGCCAGACTATATAAAGAGCACTGGGACTTGGGGACATTTTACTTAACCTCTCTGTGCCTTTGTTCCTCATCTTTAAAATAGGGCTACAAAGTCTTTGTTTTGGTGAGGCTTAAATGTGTTATATATCTAAAGTACTTAGAGCGATGTCTGTTACATTGTACATATTAAATAAGTCTTAAGCTTTATTAATATGGCAGCATACCACATTGTTTTAATTATTATAGCTTTGTCTTATTTTTTAAATATTGAATAAAACCAGTCTTCCTCATTTCTATTTGTTAAAAAAAAAAAAAGCTAATTGTATCACTTATTTTCAAGCCAAAACTCTTCGAGTGACCTCCAATCCATCTATACTTGCGCGCGCGCGTGCGCGCGCGCGCACACACACACACACACACACACACACACACTCCAAAATGATGTAATTCAGATTATCTCACTCTTCTGCTTAAAATTTTCTGGGCTTCATTCCACTTGGATTTGTGGAGGCTCTGGACCCGCACCTTACTCCTCTGTGTCACCCTTACCACCCCCTCCTCACACTTGCTCATTACTTCCCAGCCTCCCTGGCTGCCTTTCCATGGCTCATCCTGTCTGCGGAGTTTTCCCATCTGCCAGTCCCTCCTCCAGTGACGGTAGTCTCTGTGCCCTTCCTACCCATAGTGCCTCATCTTTTAGATCTGGGCACAGGTCCCATCTTCAAAAAGGCCTAGGTGAAGGACCCCTTGTCCGGCTGTTTCCTGTTAGATCACGCTCTCTATATCCTTCAAAGGATTACACCCATGAGAAGCGACCGTGTTTGTCTATTTCCTTTTTCTCCCCATGTCCCTCTGCACTCCCTGTTTCTCTTGAACTCCCTGTAGTCTCCGTCTCTCCCCTCACCCCAACAGACCCAGCCTACAGAACAAATCCTGGGTGGGATGCTATTCTGAGCAAGAATACAGCAGGAAATATTTCAAGAAGTTTTATTGTTTTTTTCTGCAGGATCATCTCCTCAAAGAATTAATGGTAATTTTTATTTACTCCTCCCCCTTCTGAAAGTTCAATTTGTTTGGGAGTTATTTGCTTAAAAACCACCAAACTTGAAATGCCAAGTCCAAAAGACAGCCCCTATACTGACATCTCTGTTTTGTTGTTTGGGTCCCCACCCCCACCCCATCCCCATGCAGCTGCAGATGAATCAAGAAGGGACAAAAGATAATTTTGTCTCCCTTCCAGAAGAGTAGACCTTTGTTTCCTGGGAGCCATATAATAGCACTTTGACATTTTTTTGTTTTTATATGTGAGTACAAGGCCTGCAAACCAGAGAAGTTTCTAAGCACAGAACAACTTCCAAGCAGGTCTCTGTTTGCTGAAAATTTGGGCCACTTAAGGAAATTTGGCTGGATTGTCCCTGAAACCAGGGATGCAAGCCCCCACAGACCCCACAATTTAGACCCATGGCTCCTAGCTGCCTTTGACCAGAGTCACGTAGCCTTTGGTTACTGTTAAAGAAACCTCTAAAATTGCCTCAGGAAATAACATAACATTGCCTCCTGAAAAGTCTGTGGGATGCTCTTCTGCCTGAGATCACAAACATAATGTGCCATGTTTGCAAGAAAATAATAATAATAATTTGCAGCTCAGTAACCGTCACGAGATGGAGAACTTTTACCTTTGTGCCCTAGAGATGACATCGCCAATGCCATCTGCCCGGAATGTCTTGCAGTTCCAGGCCCCTAAAACAGAACGACCAGACCCATTCAGGTGGACCAGAACGTCCACCTCACTACAACCACACCGAAACCAGGCAGAGAGTCACCAGCACGGACAAGGTGATCAAGAAAGGAAATATTATAGCTGACCATTGATTATGCCTAATCAATCAGCGTGATCCAAGATCCTGAGACCCTTATTCTTATAAGACTCCAGCTTATAAGCCATCAGGGTGTTTGGGACTTGAGCATTAGCTCCCATTCCCCCTGGGTGGCATCACACCAATAAATAGCCTGTCTTTCGCCACTGTAAAAGTTCGGTGTCAGTTTTTATTGGCTTGCTGTGCATCAGGTGGCCAAACTGTCATTTGGTTTGGTTACAAATCTTGTGATTTGTAAGGGAACTTATCCCTAGTGGGGACTTCCACCTGTGGTTTATTGGCCCCCACCCCAGGATGGAATGCTAAGATCCAGCCTTGTGGCTGCAAGGACCAAATTACTCTGGAGGCAGGGTCGAAGCATTCACAGTTAATTGCACATCTAGGACCTGGGGCGCTTTGGGTCTTGGTTTTCAGTAGAAGAAACAATGCACCAGGCTTCCTTTGGTCTGGGAAGCCTCCTCCTGGTAAGGGACCCTGCAGTGTGATGACACCAAAAAGAACTTTCCCTCTTACTTTTTCTTATAAACTTCTTTGGGGTTTATATGGTTTAGGGAGAACTTCCTCTTCTGGTCATATAAGGGAATGGCCTTTCCAGGGGTTATTCTGGTATCTGGTTCTGTTTTGTCACCATCTGTATTGTTAACAATGGAATGAAATACGCTACGTTCAATCTTTTATGTTTTTGTATGAGAATAAGCCAGCTCAGAAAAAATTTTAAATTTTATTCCAACAGCATGGTGACACTAAAATGTCTATGTTACCTGATCCCAAAAAGAGAGGGGGAAAAAAAGGAGGGACTTGGAAATTGGGCCTTTAATGTCCTCTTCACAAATATTAGTAAAACAAAGACTGGATTTTGTTTTTGCATCTTGTTTGTGTATGTGTGTCCGCGTGTGTTATAAATGTGAGATATTTCTCTACAGCCAGATGGTATTGCTAAAATTAGTTTGTAAAAGAGCTTTATTGAAGTGGTTGAAATGCAAGAGTTTATGAGAACTGGGCATTCTAAAGATCAGAAAGATAAAAACTAATCCAAATGTTTTTCAAGTTCACGTGACCTGGAGAAATATTGATGTTAAAGTTAATTCAAGGTTGTTGGTTTAATTAAAATAGACATGCCTTTGAGGTTACCGGCATTAAAATTAAAATTTTTATTCTGCCTGGGTTTACTCAAGTCAAATAAGTTAATTTGATCCCTATTACAAAATGTTATATATCTATATAGAGAGATATATAGATATATATTACATATATGTATGTAGATAGATATATCGCTATATTTAGATATATAAAACTTGAAAGAATGACCAACTTTGATATCTTATAAAGTTTTTATGGGTAATCTAAGCATATTTGTCAAGAGTAAGTAAATTAAATAGACATAAATAAGAAAAAAAAGAGGATTTAAAAAAAATTTTTTAAGGTTTTATTTATTTATTTGAGAGAAAGAGTGAGTGAGTGAGAGAGAGAGAGAGAGCTCATGAGCAGGGGGAGAGAGAAAAGCAGGCTCCCCACTGAGCGGGGAGCCTGATGTGGGGCTCGATCCCAGGACCCGGAGATCATGACCTGAGCCTAAGGCAGACGCTTAACCTACTGAGCCACCCAGGCACCCCCCAAAAAAGAGGATTTTTTGATAAACTTTTAAATAGCTTCCAAAATCTCTGGTAACCTAAAACTTTAAAGCTTTGCTAAGTTAAATGATAAATTGGGTTAAATTGGATATCTAGATCATTTCCAAATAAGATAAAATACTGAGACATTAATTACAAAACATAGGTTTATTCACTTTGGGTTTCCTATTACAGGGAAACTAAAGATATTTGGGTCTATTAGTAAACATATTTCATGATTTATTAAAAGATTATACTCTGAAAAAACATATGTTTCTAGAATTTTATAAAATCTATTTATAAATTTGCCGATCTAAAGAATTCTGATGTAACAGTTCACAATTATTCCCTACTTGGTTTTTGTTGGAGACTGAGGTTTCTAAGAGTTAAAATTCTGGTAAATGTAATTGAGACTGCTGGAAATGAAAAGAGTAGCAGCTCTGTATGCAAGGAAAGTAAGAAATGTGTTTTTGTAAGAAAAGTATGAGGAATGGAAATACATTTTTGTTGAAGGGAAAGAGCAATTTTGTCCTAGAATGAGGCTCATTATTTAAAGAGGGAAAACTTGGGGTGCCTGGGTGGCTCAGTCGGTTGGACATCTGACTGTTGATCTGCTTGGGCCATGATCTTGGGGTTGTGGGACCAAGCCCTGAGTCAGACTCCTCGTTCAGCACGGGCTCGGCTTGGGATTCTCTTTCTTGCTCTCCCTCTGCCCCTCCCCCTGCTCATGCTCTCTCTCTCTCCCTCTCTTTCTCAGAATAAATAAAATTTTTTTAAATGTATTTTTAAAAAAATTAAAAACAAAGAAGGAAAACTTAGGACAAAATCTAAATGTAAAAAGAAAATTATAGAAAGTTTGTGAAAAGGGAATTTTATGATTGGTCAGAACTGAGTAAGATTGAAGTGAATGAGTTTATTTATTTTTTTTTTTATATTTATTTATTTGACAGAGAAAGAGCCCAAGCAGAGGAAGAGGGAGAAATAGGCTCCCCGCTGAGCAAGGAGCCTGGTGCGGGACTCTATCCCAGGGCCCTGAGATCATGACCTGAGCCGAAGGCATCTACTTAACCAACTGAGCTACTCAGGCATCCCGTGAACTGAATGAGTTTTATATCAAAAGTACACTGGTATGAAACTGGAATTTGGTTTATCTCTCTGTTAAAATGACAGAGTTTTCTTAGATTATTGGTCTATTCTTAACAAGGAATTATCAACAAAGCTTTTCTTTACCTGCCCAGAAAAACAAAGTTTCTATGTTTTGTCTTTATCAGGTGTTGGATTACTTAAGAAAGTGGAATCTTCTCAATATGAAAAGAGCTAAATTTTGCTAACAACTATGTAATCCTTTGTATTTGTCTTTGGAATCTCTTGTTGCCACCTTGGTTAAATAAATATTACATTTTTAAATGATCTGTAATCCTATTTAGGCATGTGCTTTAAAACCTTCTGATTTTTTTAAAAAGGTTAAAAAAATTTTTTTAAAGAACCTCTACACCCAATGTGGGGTGCAAATTCACAACCCCAAGATCAAGAGTCACATGCTTTACCAACTAAGCCAGCCAGGTGCCCCAAAACCTTCTGATATTTTTTACAAACTTCCCAAAATTCAAATTCTAAATGAAGTCTTTTTGACTAATTAGGCTTATTTATTTGGTATGTCAAATTCCATGGGGAACATTGCCAAACAAGTGATGATAAATCTTCTTAGGTTATATTATATGGGTAACTACTATAACTCCTAGAAGTCATATGAAATTCCTAAAGTTTTAATATGTCCTAATGTCACTGTTTGTAATTCTAATTATTGAAATGTTAATAACCAAATTTTCTTGTCAATTGCATTATAATGAATTCTCATCAGATCTTTAACATGGCCATTTTTGAGTCTTGTCATTTTGCAGTCATTGTTTTACTCTGAGGCTCTTGCAAATGTATTTTGACTTCAAAGAGATTCACGGAAAGGACTTTTGACAAACACAAGTTTCTGATACCTTTAAGATCATAAAAACTAAACTGAGTAATAATTCTTGGAACTAATGGGAAAACTGCATTCAAACAGAACAAGAATTAATAACGTGGGACTAAATGAATTGAGAAAGATGATTATAGTTTTAAAACATGGCTAGCTCTCCAATGTTTGCTCTTCCAGATTTAGGGAAACTTTCTCTTAAGCCATCCATGACTTGGTAGAATATTCCTTTGTAAACAAATATGAAACATTTATCTGTCTCCCTACTTGAACCTTCCAGAATTCAGAAATTCTGAGTATTCTTTCTTTCATGGCAATCATAGTTATTTGCATAAGTTCAATAAAAATCTGTTTCTCCTTGTAACGGGACACCATTAGAAACATTGGTTATATTACCAAGCTGTGACTGTGTAACAGGGAAAAACTTAGCATGTCTGACTATTTTTTCTATTTCCCTTGCTGCTGGGACCTATAGGTTAAAAACCTCGCTTAGCCTCGCACTTAGGCATGTTAATCATAAAAGAAATGTTGCTTACAGCTAAGACTTGCAAAAACGGCTCTTTTACCTGATACCTACCTCACCCAAGGAGATAAGGAAATAGCCAGAGCCCTCATCATCCCAATTCCTCAAGACTGAGGAAAGATCATGACTCAGGGGGAATTGAAACTGTCCCTTCTGTTAATGAGGTTGAAACTAGCAGAAAGTTTAGTTTGTTTTTCAGAGAATTGTTTGCCCCTACTGTGTCTTTTCAGACCTGACTAACCCACTAGCTGTCTCTGTAGAAGCCTGGATTCAAGGTCAACTGATATGGTCCAGACTAGGAAAAGCAATGTTTATTGTTTGCCTATAAAACTGGGCTGGGTCCTGAATTCTTCTGGTATCCTTGAATATCTTGACTATCACTCTCCAAACTAAGGTTTCCAATTTTTTTTTCCCATTCTTTGACTTGCACTAAACTGACCTTTTCCCTGAAGCCCTAGCAAAATGAGGCCAGGTGAACTGAAGTAAACTTCAGGGAAATTGCCCTAACAGCTCATGTTTATACAGAATTTTTTTTTTTTAAAGATTTTATTTATTTATTTGACAGAGAGCACGCGTGCACACAAGCAGGGGGAGCGACAGGCAGAGGGAGAGGGAGAAGCAGGCTTCCCACGGAGCAGGGAGCCCGATGCGGGGCTCGATCCCAGGACCCCGGGATCATGACCTGAGCCGAAGGCAGACACAACCAACTGAGCCCCCCAGGCGCCCCGTGTTTATACAATCTTCGTGTCTGTTGCTGAATGAGCGACTTGGAAAGATCACCAGAGGCATTCAAACTACAGACCAGGAAGGTCTGTCCTCAATCCCTCTGCCATCTAGGAATCTTCTTACTTCAGACACTGGGCTTCTCATCTGCTCCAAACAGAAACCTGTGCTTTTCTTTTGTTTCCATAGAAATGCCTCTTATTAATTAACCTAACTGCCTGCACAAGAGAGCCTAACTTTGAGAGCGCCCCCTACAGGACTGCCTCCTGAAATAAGACATCTGGTTAACTGAACTAGCCTATCCTCAGACTACCACTGGTTCCTGAGATACGGAACAGACTTCTTCCCTAAGGTCCAGTACAGAACAGTTAAACTCTGGCTATGAGGGAACAATGTGTGATGTCTCTCCGGATCGGATGGGGGACCCCAAATGTGGGGTGACATTCAGGTGGAAGGCTGTGGCATGGAAAGTGAAAGGATTCACCTGAGGCAGAACAAAGGAGATAAGAGGTTTCCTGAATATGCTGCCGGGCAGCCCAGGAGAGGGTGTTTGCAGGGAGGCAGTGGGTGGGGCTGTTTTTTAAAGAGGGAAGAGGAGGAGGTATGGCTACATATGGAATTTTCCCTCTTGAGGTAGCTGTGCCAGGCTGTAAGTAGCCCGCTGCTCGGTTAGGGCCTGTGGATATTTTGAGGTGGGTCACCTGACGGGCGGTCTGTATTCAGCCAGGGGGTTGCTGAGGGCCCTTGGGCCTTTGTAAGTTCCCATTGCTGAAGCCTGTTGTCTGAAAGTGGCCTCTACATAATGTTGATCTGTTACATTTTCTGGTCAAAAGGAAGATTTCCCATCATTCTAACCAAATGGGCTTATCCATGTTTTGACAGTTGGAAAATAGGAGGGGTCTACTCATTAGGGAATTTGGTTATCCCTTTCTCTGTTCACAGTTCCAGTGAAACCAGTCATTGGACTAACCCTCTTAAATTATTTATTTATTTACTTATTTATTCCTTCCTTCCTTCATTCATTCATTCATTTTGGGGGGGAACAGAGGGAAAGGGACGAGCAGACTCTGCACTCAGCACGTGAGGCTCGATCTCAGGACCCTGAGATCATTCATGACCTGAGCCGAAATCAAGAGTCGGACGCTTAACCAACTGAGCCACCCAGGTGCCCCAAGAGAACAAATTTTGATATTGATTTAGGAGAACATTGTTGCCCTGGTGGGGAATAAGGGCTCATGAACACATGATCAATAATCTTTCTGTCACCTTAGTAATTTTGGTTAATTGCTGCTCAAGCACTAGCAGCTCAATAAAAATCATTAGACTCCTTGGCCCAGGTGATTCTGGTCTATAGAATGGGCTTGGATTCTATTTCGGCAGAACACAGAGGGATACATAAGATAATTAACTCCTCCTGCTGCATTTGCCTTCATTCGTCAGCTGAAGTGGAAAGCCACCTAGGCAAGATTAGCGAGTAATTCACTCACCTGCAACAAATGCCTGCTGAAGTCCTAGGAGCAAAAAATGGAATTGGTTTTCTAGTCTGTTTTCTTGGATTCCTCAAGGAATTTGATCAGTACTCTGAGAATTAACCAAAATGGGATTATCTGTCTTGGCTCTTCTTTTGGGATTTCTCTACTTATGGAATGTGGCATGAGAGGATACTCAAAGGCTGCAAAAGCAGAAACTGACTTCACGGTTGTCCAAAGCACCAAGGTTAAGGCCGGGTACCAAAGAGTACTTGTAGTGAGAGGAGCAACATTGTTTGATTCCTGTAATCCCACCCTTGGCCCGTCTGCCGCAGGGAGTAGCTAGAGTGGTCCTTCTCCCTATCCCTGAAGATTTGAGGAGTGGTCAAAGACAAGGGGGATTGAAAGTGGGGGTGCAAGGCTCCACAGACCCCACAATTTAGGCTCCTAGCTGCCTCTGACCAGAGTCACATAGCCCTTAGTGACTGTTTTGTTTTTTTTTTTTTTTCTCCTTCCCATTCCAGCCCTTAGTTACTCTTAAAGAAACCCTTTAAAATTGCCTCAGGAAATAACATAACATTGCCTCCTGAAAAGTCTGTGGGATGCTCTTCTGCCTGAGATCACAAACATAATGTGCCATGTTTGCAAGAAAATAATAATAATAATTTGCAGCTCAGTAACCGTCACGAGATGGAGAACTTTTGCCTTTGTGCCCTAGAGATGACATCGCCAATGCCATCTGCCCGGAATGTCTTGCAGTTCCAGGCCCCTAAAACAGAACGACCAGACCCCTGAAGCAGAATGACCACCTCACTACAACCACACCGAAACCAGGCAGAGAGTCACCAGCACGGACAAGGTGATCAAGAAAGGAAATATTATAGCTGACCATTGATTATGCCTAATCAATCAGCGTGATCCAAGATCCTGAGACCCTTATCCTTTAGAAACCCCTGCTTATAAGCCATTGGGGTGTTTGAGACTTGAGCATTAGCTCCCATTCCCCCGGGGGGCATCACACCAATAAATAGCCTGTCTTTCTCCACTGTAAAGGCTCAGGGTGCGTTTTTATTGGCTTGCTGCCCATGGGGTGTCCAAACTGTCATTTGGTTTGGTTAAATCCCCAAAGGGAAGAAAAGGGAAGACGACACGGTGGGGGAATTTTTTTTCCTTTTCTTTTTTTCCTTGAAAAAATTTAACCACAGTAAACTTCCCTCTTTTTGGCATATTATTCTATGACTTTTGACAAATACAGCTGTGCAATCACCATTATAATCAAGACCTAGAACAGTTCCATTAGCCAAAAAATCACCCCCTCTCCCTATGCCCAGCACCTGGCAACTTCTGCTCTCTTTTCTGTCCCTACAGTTTGCCTTTTCCAGAATGTCACTGAAGTGGAATAATTCTCCATGAATCCACTGGGGTCGGGCTTCTTTTACTTGCTGTAATGCTTTTGAGATTCCTGCGTGTTGTATGTATTGGTAGTTCATACCTTTATATTGCTGAGTAGTATTCCACTGTATGGATGTACTTATTTGGGTTGTTTTCAGTTTTTGGAGATTATGCATAAAGCTACTGTAAACCTTTCAGATTTTTGCATGAACATGAGTTTTCATTTCCCTTGGGTAACTTATGAATGGGATTGTTGAGTCATGGAGTAAGTGTGCATTTCACCTTCTAAGAAACTGCCAAACTAGGTTCCAAAGTGGCTGTGCCATTTTGCATTTCCACCAACAAACTGATTTTAGTGTTTTGAGGGTCGAATTGAGGAGGACCCAAACCCCAGGTGTGTTGGACACCTCCAGCCCCAACCGGGAATGGGGTTGAGACTTCTGATATCTGAGTGCTGAGTCCCATAGCACCCCCTCTAACAGTCTCTTGGGAGTCAGGACACGGAAGGGGTGACTTCTGTGTTGACTGAGTGTCATGGACACTACATGCTGATGCTTGGAAGTCTAGGTGAAGGACCCTAGAGCTGACCTTAGCAACCACAGGACAGTCCCTTTCTACCTTCTTAAAGCCGTAAGTACTAAAGTTCTTGTTTGATTCTCAGAGAAGGAAGGAATCCTAGAAAATGTCTTTGGGGCCACCTTTGTAGATGAGGCTGAGCTGGGTATGACTTGTAAAAATAAAGAAATAGAATGCATATCCCATTTGTCTTAGAGCATTGTATTGAGTTCCTAGTACCTGTTTATGCCAGTCGTTACACTCAGCACTCTATGTACATTATTTCAAATCCTTAAAACAACTCAACAAATTAAGTATATGTATCACTTAAATATCAAATTTAGGTATCAAAATTGAAGCAAAAGATAATGACTCTGATCATGTTGCAACATTGCTTAAATCCTTTGATGACCTTCTCTGTTAAATATCCCAGCGTTTCCCCACTCTCCTCCAAGGCCCAGCCAGACTCACGTCCCCCTACATCTCTCTACTGTTGCTTAGCCTGAGCCCCTGTACATGGTACTCTCTCTGCCTGCCATGCTTTCCCTGCCCCTTTCTCTTTTTCACCCCCACTCTGTTTTTTAGGACCTCCTTCTTGTGTTCTTTCACTTGAAGTTGTTCCTGACTCATACAAGAGGGTCAATGATTGTCTCCTTTGCGGCATCACTGTAGTCGGTATGCCTGTCTCCTCGGCTGTTAGTCTGAGATTGGAGAGATTCCTTTACCTCTGTGCCTAGTACAGAGCCGAGACAGTAGGACAGGGTAGCTGTTTAATGTCAAGCATGAGAAAGGAAGAAAGGGAGGGAGGCAAAGCGGGGAGGGGAAAAAGAGGAAGGTGCTTACTTTTGCAGCCTAGTGCCATACAGAGAAATGGTAGTTTGGGTTCAAAGCTATACACCAGCTTTGGCCTCTCTCATAAAACAATTTCATCTTCAATTTTAAAACAAATACAAATAAAAATTCTCCTAGAGCCATCAAATTTCAGACCAGAAGAAACCCTGGAGGTCATCAAAATTAGTTTCCTGTTTCTTCTTCTTCTTTTTCTTTTTTAGTGCAACCTTAAATGCAAGCCTATGTTCACATATTACGGTCCTTTATCTTCATTTTGTTGTTGTTGTTGTTGTTGTTACCAAGCTGTGTTTATTACCTAGGTTCCTTGCTTTTCCATCATTTCATTTTGATTGTGTATCGTCCATTTTGATCGATGACACTTCTTTTCAGATATCACTTTGATCCCCCCTTCCTTCACGCATGCTAATTTTGGCTACCTGTGTTAAGGAAACAATATTGTCTGTGAAAGACACTCATTTCTGATTCAGTGTATTTGAGAAGGATATTTCCTAAGAAACTTTTATATCATATTGTTGTATGCATGCTTTAATATAGAAAGTCTCATAAATGGAAATTTGTGTGTATGTGGACGGCAGGGGAAGACAGCACGATAGAATTACAATTATAAAAGTAATCCAGGGAGGGGCGCCTGGGTGGCTCAGTTGGTTAAGCGTCTACCTTCGGCTCAGGTCATGATCCCGGGGTCCTGGGATCGAGCCCTGAGTCAGGCAGGGAGGCTGCTTCTCCCTCTCCCACTCCCCCTACCTGTGTGCTCTCTCTCTCTCTTTCTCTGTCAAATAAATGAATAAAAATCTAAAAAAAAAAAAAAAAAAAAAAAGTAATGCAGGGCACTGGGTGGCTCAGTGGGTTGAGCTTCCAACTCTTGGTTTCAGCTCAGGTCATGATCTCAGAGTACTGAGGTCAGGCTGGGTCAAGCTCCATGCTCAGTGCTCAGCATGTAGTCTGCTTGGGATTCTTTCTCTCCCTCTACTCCGCACCCCCCACGCACTCCTTCTTTCTCTCTCAAATAAATAAATAAATAAAGCAGAGTCCAGAAAGGGGACAGTGGTTGAGTGTCAAGAGCTGCAGCAGGGGTCAGATTAAGTCAGACCTGAGAGGTTCCCAGTGCATTTGACAACTAGGTGCTCAAAAGGGATCATGGCCCAAGCGGTTCCACTCGCCTGGTAGTGCGGACAGAAGTCACACACGAGAGTAAGGGAGTGGATGTGGAAGAACACGGGACTAGCAAGCAGATGCTACTCTCTCTAGGAGGTGGACTGCGAGGGGAAAATGAACGGAGGAACATAGGGTCGAGAGGCTCTTTGAAGGCACGGAGCGCCTGGCCCACAAAGGCACTCAGTTGTGTATTTACTGAATAACAGCTGAAATGATAAATTGCTGAATAACTGAATAATACACCAGGGAGGACTTCTGTGTTCTGAAGTACTTAATTACTCATTTATTTCTCTTCACAAGAGATGACATAGAGGATAAAGCAGAGAAGGGAGAAACAGGAGTCCCCTGAAGGATGGTGGTTGCATTCATGCTGTAAGCCATGCGGGGCGAGGCCCACGTGCAGGGAACAGGGATGTGTGCCCCAGAGAGCCGGCAGCTTGCAAGGGGGAGCTAGCCGCTGAGAAAGGGCACGTGAGGAGGCAGATACAATACATGGGATAGCAGATGATGATGATGAGAAATGCCACTGGCGTCTTACGTTGATTATTCGGGGAGAGAGAAACTCATCTAGTTGCGCGGCATCCTATTGATGACCTATCTACTGAAACAATGCAGGTCAGTGCTCAGAAGCAGGGACATCTTTCTTTCTGTCCTCTACTGCCCAACAAGTCAAGTCTCATTTGGAGAGGTGGGAAAGTAGGAAATATTTAGAGCAGGACCAGCAAGCATGGCCAATTGGGTGGAAATAGAAACTCTATTTGGACGGTTTTCACAGCAAAGCTAGAATAATCATACCCTCCCTGCAGAGTTGCTGTGAAAATTGTAGGTGAAAGACATTTTAAATTATTAAGGGTGAGCTGTTGTTATTATCATGAGCTAGTTGTTACAAAGGCCTTTCTGGATGGTAAGGTACCTCCATAACTTGCACCCCTCATTTCTGTCCCTCCTTTCTCTTACCTCCTCTTGCTTGGGTTGGTTTTCTTATTAAAGGATAAAATATGGGCAAAGTGTGTGACATAGCAGCTGAAACATGGGCATGTGTGTCAATGAATGCGCAGGGCTCACCCTGACTCCCCCCCCCACCCCCAATCTCCTTCTCTTCCTGCTGCCTATCTTTGGCCTGTGAGTGAACCCAGGGGCATTCTTCTTTTGCCATAAGTTTTCAGGAATGACTCTTCAGGTGACTCTTGAGCCTGATTTACAACCTTGCCCTTCTGGGCCAGTCACAACTTGGGGACCCTAAGGTGATGACAAAGCCTAGCTTGCGCAATACCCAGCTGAATCGGCAAAATCTCCGCTGCCCTGTTTGCAAAATCCTGCAAGGCATGGTGTCAACTAAGATGTTTCCAGTGCATAGCGGCCAGGAGATCTATCTTTGCATTGGAAAGCATAGACTCAGTAATCAAATCTGTTACTTATTCAGTTCTCAGAAGACTGACCTTTTAAACATGACCTTTGAGTTTACCCAGCAGACAGAAACCCAGCAGTGTGGCCAACGGTCTGGGTGGAGAAGGGCTTTGAGGGCTGGACATGAGAAGAGAAGGGCATTGGACTTGACTTGAGGGACTCCAGGATCTTCCACTAACCCACCCGCAAGTCCAGCATCCTTTGGCGCCGCAGTTTCCTACCTGTCAACTCGGTATGGCCATTTCTGTGCCATCACAAGGTGACTCCAGTGTGCGTACCTGACATTCCCCCTACCCCAAATGAATGGAAATGGCATTAACCCTGACTTTGCATCCCAGTTCCTGAAGCCCAAACGCCACTTCTCTGAGGTCCGCTTGCTGGGTGACCAGAGGGGACCCCACCGCCGCCTTCTAGCAAAGGGCAGTGCTTGGGCTTGGGGGAGGAGCAGACTGGTAGGTTCGCGGGCACCGAGGGCGGCCCAGCTCCGAGCCCTGCGGCTTTCGCCCGCCGGAGCGAGAGCCGGCTGTAGGCGGCTCCTTCCTGTGCAAACTTTTCTGTCCTCTTCCTCCTCCCGCCCTCCGCACCAGCTTCTCGGCGCCCAGCGTCCAGCCTCCCCGCCCTTGGCGCTGCCTCGGGGTCGCCGCGCCCGGCAGCGCAGCCCTCGGCGCCAGCCCCACCCCGCGCTCCGGGCCGGCCGCCGCCGGGAGCCGATGGCCGAGGCGGGCAGACGCTCCGCGGAGCCCCCGGGCGGGCCCGCCGGGCAGGCAGTGACCGAAGCCCCCGAGCCGCAGGAGCCCGCCCCGCCGCCGGCGACGGCCCTGCGCAGGCTGCCGGGGGACCCGAGCCCCCGCGGCCGCTCCCAGAGCGACCTATCGTCGTGCTCCAGCAGGGGCCGCCCGCTCCGGGTCCACATCTCTGGCTCAGGTAAGGCGGCTCGGGGGCGCTGGGGACCGGGGGAGGGCCGGCCGGGGCAGGTGGCGGCGGGACGCGCGGCCAGCCCGGGACGCCGGCGGGAGGGGAGCGGCTGGGGGGAGGGCAGGGGAGGGCGAAGCTGAACTCCCCCGCGCCGTCCTCCTGCTCTGCTGCCCGCGGCTCTGGCCCTTGGCCGGGGATGCTCCAGCCAGACTGCGGTCGGTGCGCCGGGTGGGCGCGCGTCTCTCCCAGCGAGAGCGAGGGCGCAGTCCCCGGGGTTAGTGAGCTCGGCCGCGCGGCGGTGCGGTGCCGGGAGCACCAGCTACTCTGGTTCTTAGGCTCGTCCGTCAAGAAGAGACTTTGGTCCGGCGGAAGGGTGCGGTCCCCTCACTCTGGGGGCTAGGGCCAATGCAGGTCTTGGAAACCCTCCTAACTGCTCGTGCTTCTGAAATAAAGAGTTCTTTGGGGTTTGCAGGTCAGAGCACCCGGGGTCTGAGTTTTTCCGCCCTGTAAAAACCCATGCAGGTGGTGCTGAGAGTTTGGCCGAGCTGTGTGCTCCTCTGGTTCTCACTGCTATTTGACCGAGACTGGAGCCAGCACCTCTGCGTTTGCGCCGATCCGCGTGGCCCTTGCCTAGGGCCCCGGCCCCCCCTCTGCGCGGAGCTCACGGCGCCTGCTGGGGGCTGCTCTGTGCACGGGGACCGGCAGAACCAGGAACTCGGCCGAGGGCGGGTGCTGCGAGCGTTGCGCCGTGTGTAACGTGGGGCAAACCACTAACCCTTGTCTCTCGTATCTCGGTACTTAAAGTGGGAATGAGTGTGTGGAACTACCACACAAGGAGGTTATGGGGATTAAATAATTAATCATTTTTAAATGCTCTTGAACAAAGCATTAGCCTAAGAACTGCAGAACTGTTTTTAAAAGTCCACCGATTTGTTAAGTGCCCAGGGATTGTTTTCCGATTTGCAGTCGAGGGAGGATGCATGGAAGCTGGAAATGAAAGCTAACATCACAACTACCCCTAGCAGCCAGAGGCCCTCGCGGTGCTGTGCACCCTCCACGCCATCCGCCATGACCCCTTTCAGGCTCTGTGCTCTGAGGTCAGGCCTTTGAGCTCTGACTCAACCTCACATCTACCTGAAGCCAAGTCTCTTGTTCAAAAAAGGCACATTTTCGTATCTCTGACCGCATTCCAGCTAACTAGCTCTGTTTTCCATCAGCACCCTCCATTTTCTTGTGCTTGTAATATTGTTTCACCATACAATGTGTATACTTAGTATCAGAGGTGTTGTTAATCTGACTCTGCAGATCATGTTGGACAAAGCCGGTCAGAATTGTTAAATACAGGTAGTGGGATGTAGCTTATGGTATTTGAGAAAAGAGCCTTCTGCCAAATTCATATTGTGAAAAGCATGGAGTTGAATGTAGTTTACCTCCTGCTTATTATGTCTCAGCAGGTCGGAACTTGACCCATGGATAGTCTTGATAGATTTTTATGAAGGTCAACGTTCAGATGACTCTAAAGAATCACCGAAAAATTAGTCAATTTGGTGAATAGATAAAATAAGCATAGCTTGTATCATCATTTTTTTCATCTTCATAGATAGAAATTTAGGGCTGTGTGCAGAAAAAGGGCACTAAAGAACTTTTAAATGTGAGTGTGCAAAGTACACGTAATGTGAACTATGGACTTCAATTTGTAAAGTTATTTTACTTCCAAGAACTCTGAATCTTCTGTGTGCTCTTAAAGGATGTTAGGAAATGACAGCTTTCAGCTGAGTTGTCCCTGGCACCCCAGGATGCTGATCCACATGTAAAAGAGTGAACTTCTTCTAAATTACTGTATTCCATTTTCAGAACTGAGCCTTGCATTTCTTTAAGAGCTGGCTAAGTGTGACCAGGAGCTCCCCGCATTTCTTAGAGTGAGAGAGAAAAAGAATGAGCTGGCCCCTCACTGACACACACACAGGAATTCCGCAGAATCCTGCAGCCTCTGCATCCATGTCAGAGAAGCAGCGAGATGACAGGCCTGGGATAACAGAATTGTCTTAGAGCCCAATGGGAACGTTACACCGCCTTGGGAAAACATTGCGTGGGCTGGTGTAGGGCAGTCCGATTTCCAGGCCCTCCCCAGCATCTCTGCACCCACATGGGCAATATCCAGAGCTAGATCGTATGTGGTCCTACCAGAACTAGCCCAGACCAGCAGTATGGGCCTCCCCCTCAGAATCTCAGACCCCACTCCAGACCAACTTCATCCCAATCTGCAATTCCCAGATTCCCAGGTTGTTTTTAGGTACAGAACATTTGAGAAGCCCTATTTTCTGACACTGGTTTTCAAAGTTGGTTACACACAGGAGGCACCTGGGGAGTTGAAACACCACCAGCAACACAACAGTTTATGGCTGGGTCCCTCCCCTGGGAATCTGATTTCATTGGCATCAGGTCTAGCCTGGGCACTGGGTGTACAAACAGAGCTTGTGAACAGCATGTCAACATAGCTTGCTGCCATGTGCATTGTGATGTTGTGGCCGGGGTTGTCCTGGGCAACCGTATGGTTGAAGGGTTTGCTTTAGAACCTTCTCACACCCCTTTTGGTGCTCCCTCTGCTAAGCCACCTCCCACATGGCACCTCTCCCTCCCATTCTTGATTCTAGCTACTGGTCAGTAAGTCCTTCCTAAGGGTTAAGTTCTTCTTCTTTTTTTAAAAAGTAATTTCTGCACCCAACGTGGGGCTCCAACTCAGAACCCCCGAGATCAAGAGTCGCAGGCTCTTCTGACTGAGCCAGCCAGGCGCCCCACCTAAGGGTTAATTTCTAACAATGAGTTAACTCACCTTTGGGAGAGTGTTTTTTTGTTTTTTTTTTTTGGGAGAGTGTTGAGTGGGGAGGGGACATCATGTTTTGCAATGATGTATGGCTGGGAGGGAGCGGAAGAGGGGAAGGAAGAGGAGACTGGAAGGTGTCAGGGGTTGTCAAAGAAGAGCCTCAGTCCAAAAACAGCCATCCACTCCCGGGCTGCTTGCATCTGTCACCCTATCCCTACTTCCTCTTCATTCTTCTCTCCATGAAAGAATAGCTAAAAACCTGAAACTTGGCCTCGAAAATTTTGCCAGAAATGGCAATAAGCATCAGTCCAATATGAAGCATATTTTTTAAAGACCTCTGTGTGAGCGCTGTGTTGATGCAACTGGGTTATCAGGAGAGATTCCACTGTTCCTGTCTGTGCTTTCTTACTAGATTTTTGTCAAGAAAAGCATCTCAGACTTCAGGGGCTTCTATTTAACTTGTGACTTGAGCAGTTATTTTTCTTCACATGATAAAAATGCATTGCTTTGTCAACAAAAACTAGTTTTATATTTTAAAATCCATATAAAATGTGAAGAAACCCAAATATATTCAAATAAGTGCATTTAAAAACCATAACTTCAATAACATCAGAATTGATACTTAAGGCCTTTTATTGAGCTTATAAAAACTTGAGGCTTTTGCTTTAGAAAAATCCAGATTGATTTTGCTTTGTGGTTTTTGAACTCATGGTTCTGGAATTCAACAAAAGTTCTGGATATTTAAAATCTGGCATTTCTTTGTAAATGGAGTGATATTTTACCCATTTGAAAAAATAAAATCCTGAAATAAGCTTTTCATGGTCTATGGGCTGGTGTTCTCTTAATTTTCAGACCCATCTTTTCCTGCATTAGTGACTTCAACATTGTCAGTGGGTTGTGATGTGCTCTTCTGATAAGCCCAATGTTTAGTGACTAAAGAACCTAGGGCATATGCCTTCTGGAAGCTTTCAGCAAGTTCTATATGCCACGTGCTGTGCCGGATGCGTTGGGCCAAGAGGTGTTTTCTGTCTTCAAGCAATGACTCTTCGTTTTGCACGTTGGGCTGCACAGAGCAGAGAGCCCCGTGAGGCACCTCAAAAAAGGGAGGGATGAGTGAATGGGCCACTTAATAAAACGAGGTACAGAAACAGTCTCATCTCTTTCTCGGTACCCTGATTCGTCTCTCCAGCATCCCTTGCCCTGTTGCATGTAGGCGTTTAGGTAAGGGCAAATCCAGTATCTTTGTCTGGAGTCTTTGATCCCTGGTGTGTTCAGTGGAGAGAGAGTGAGAAGTGTAGCAAACCTGGATGTTCTTTGAGTCCATACCCACAGCTGCCTGGCTGCAGGCGTGAGACGCCGCTGTCTGCCGCTGGCTCTGCGGTTGATGGTCGCCTGTCCCACTGGGGCAAGTCCTTGCTTGTCTACGCTTTGCCTGTGCTCTCAGATCCCCTTTCACTGACCTCCAAGGATATAACTCTTGGGGCCAATGTTTGCCTGCTCAGCTATTGTTCTCCGAAGCCTAATGCTCTGCCGGGTGGCTGAGTCCGCAGGGGCTCCTGGGCCCCGTTCACAGCTGGGCTGGAGCTGCCCTAGGCCAGGAACCATGGATGCCTGCGCACTTTCCATTTGTGTAGCTCTGAGTGATTTTTTACCAAACAAAGACCATCTGGCTCTAAGTTTACTCTCTGTCTCTTCCTCCTCACAGAAGAGCAAAGCTCAACCTGACCGAGCTGTGCCCCCTGGTGTACAGGTCCACTCCCCTGCCATGGCACAAAGGCCCTGGGCTTCCCATCCGGCCCGGGGCCACCCTTGGTCAGGCTTCATCGCAGAAGGGGTGCCTTCTCACAGAGGCACGCCATCAGCTGATGCTGGTCCCATACCCGAGGTTGGCACGTTTGAAAATTCGGCTTCACCTGTTACCCTGTAGCAGAGGCTGAAACACTTTAAAAATCATCTTCAGCTGTTAGGTAAGGACTTACCTGTTAAGTCAGGTTGCACCTGACCTGGGGCTGAGACCAGAAACCCGTCAGGAAGAGAGGCAACACTTGGAAGCATTTCCTCGTGCTCTCTCTAGCATGGTCTCACCTGGCATGGAGCTTCTCTTTGCCTCTCTGCTGACCAGCTTTCTCCCTCTTGAATCGGAACAGATTCCTCGCCGTCACAGGTGCTTCTCCATCCACCTACTTACCAACACCAGGCTGGCTGGCTCAGGTGGTAGAGCATACAGCTCCTGATCTCGGGGTCATGAGTTCGGGCCCCACATGGGGTGTAGCGATTACTTGAAAATGGAATCTTTAAAAAGAAAAACAAAACAAAAAAAACCACATCATGGCTTCTACCTACCTTACATCAACCTTACCTTTGCTTCCTTTCAGCTCTTGCCCTTATGTTTGCCTGGAAACATTTCTTCATATTTCTTAGCTCACATTTCCTGGAAGAGATCTATTGTTTGCAGCCACCTTTTCATAGTAGGTCATAGGTCATAGAGAAGCTATGGATTGTCTGCCTTGATTTGATATCCACCCAAACTCAAACCAGCTGTGGCCTGGAGGTGGGGTCACACGGTGCCGGTATGGCCACTTAGAAAGAACCGAGCCCGGGCAGTTTCCATTCGTTTACTCATTCATTCATTCATTCATTCATTCATCTGGTATTTATTGAGGGTTATGATGTGCCAGACACTGTTCCAGGCACTGGATGTCCAGAGGTAAGCAGATGTGGCTTTTTTTTTTTTTCAGATTTTATTCATTTCTTTGAGAGAGAGAGCATATCAGGGAGGACGGGCAGAGGGAGAGGGACAAGCAGACTCCCCGCTGAGCAGGGAGCCCGACATGGGGCTCAATCCCAGGACCCTGGGATCATGACTCGAGCCGAGGGCAGACGCTTCACCGACTGAACCGCCCAGGCGCCCCAGCATATGTGGTTTTGCAGTTGTGGGGGTGACACGGAGAGCAGAGACCATTCAGCCTGGTACAGAGCATGTCTGTCCGTCTAAACCGTTGTTATTTGCCATGATTATGCTAAAAAAAAAAAATGACATGATGATGATGTGTTCTGGTTTCCAGAGGATGCATGAATAGCTGATTATACCCAAACTGGGCAAGATTCAGTTTGCATCAGTAGTTCGCTGGTAGCATTGAGACTGATGGCAAAGCTGTGGCTTCATTTTGAGCTGTAGCTACTGCAGGGGCTGCATCAGGAGAGGGATCATATCTTGATTTTTCATTTATTCATTCAATTAGCAAACAGCTAATGGGCCAAACACAGGCTGCAAAGATATTCCTAAGGAATTCACAGTCCAGTGGGGGAAGGACAGACAAACCAACAGCTGCAGGGCAATAAAGTATGAGCTATGACTCAGGCCCTATCCCAGGCCCGGGGGAGAACCCCGGAACCTTAGCTCTATGAAATGGCTTGGGGCAGGGTAATCAGGAAAGACTTCCTGGAGGAGGTGACACCTGTGCTCTCTGCATGCAAGAGGAGGAACTGGAAGGTGGAGTTGGGTGAGGTGGCAGAGGAGTGTTTGGGGAGAGGAAACAGTACAAGCAAAAGCACCAAGGCCTGAAACAACCCAGCGTTGTCAGAGAACACTCTGCAGTTCCCTTGGCTCTCAGCTGGGTTCCTGTGGGAGAGGGGAGAGAAGGAGACTGGGGGCTAGGTCAAGGCGAGAGAATGAGAACATCCCTGTGTCTGAATGATTCCTGGGAGACACAAGTTAGGTGACATTTGCAAGCTTGGTAGGGGTGTGTTCTGAGTGTATTCGGACGTGGACGTTGAGGGACGATGGTGGAAGGAGCCCAGACAACTGAGATTTGAGACACAGAATCATGGTTATTATCTGTGTGACCTTGATTAACTTACTTCCCTTCCCTCTGCTTGGCTTCTTTATATATGACCTGGATACAATCAATAACAGTAACACCTAGCTCATGGGATTTTTGTAAGGCTGAAACATGGAAAAACTTGAACTTGAAAGTGCTACAAAAATGCTGGCACCATTTGCATACTTCTGTTACAGGACTCACTATGGTATATTAAAATTATGCATTGATTTGTCTCCTTCCTCATACTGTAAAGTCACTGAAAAGAGAAAGTATGTTTTATTTATTTTTGCAGTCTCGGTGCCTAATACAGGGTCAGGTATATGCTAGGTGCTTACTAGATGTTTACAGAATTAATGCATGAATTACCTAAAAGTCCGTTCTTTTGACATCAAGTATCTCTACATCGAAAATTAGCCAAAATAAATAAATAAATAAAACCGAACATTGGGTAGAAGCTCTGATGTCCAAGTGTTTTAAAATGAAAAAACAAACTAACCAGAGTTTTTGAAGAGCCGCTCATGAGAAAACTAGCTCTTCCTTGGGGGTATTGTGGAAACTTCCCCTGTAACATCTACAGAAGAACTCTGTGAAAAGGAAGTTGTGAATGTCAGCCCATCTTGGCCGGTGATGATGGAATCCAAGTCACAGGGGCTGGAAGGCAGTGCGGGGTGTTGGATGCAGATGCAGTCAAGAGGGCGCAGAAGGAATTGAACCCTCCCGCTAATCCAGGCGCATTACTTACACACACTATCATATTTCATCTTTGTAGCAACCCTGTGACATAGCTGCACTTTGTACGTAAGGAATCTGGTTCAGGCCGAGTGACCCACCCAAGTCCCATAGGTAGCTGGGAAGTAGTCCAACCAATACTCGAATCTCTCTGACCTGAAGGCTCACACTCTTTTCTACCCCACACTACCTTGGTGCGTGTCCATCGCCTCTCCGAGAAAACAACTCACACGTACCACCACCAACAGGGAGGAAATTGTGTCATGTTTTACTCCGCAAATACTATTATGAGTGATCATCATAATAAACATCTGTTTCTCTCAAAAGTTCATGGTAAGGCTGCAGCCAATTACCTGTCTATTTTAAAGTCTATCCAACACTTCAGATTTCTCATATAAATAGCACATTTGGATTAACGGGGACAGGATTCTGGGATCCCATATTTTCAGGCAACTGCACATCAATTATCATTACTTAAGTGCATTGTGTTCGACGAAAACTACTCAATCTTGTGTATACAATGCATGTGTATAACTCATGCATGAGAACCATATCTTGTCTCAAAGTACAAGTGTAGTTTCAGTTACGGTGAAGCTCAGGGGAAAAAAAAAAAAAACAACACTGAAGCAGCTTCAGTGTTTTAAAAATACCGTACCGGGTGACTCATTATCTTTGATCATGCTAGCTGAAATTTGCACAGAGAACTAGGTTGCACCAGTCTGCCTTAGAAAGGGTTCTGAGATCTAGCTCCCTTTGTGACCTGTTGGCTAAAACTTGACATTTATATGCCTTACTTTGCAGTTTCTTGATGTCTCTGTGAAGGCTTGAGAAAAAGCAGCTACTGCTTATTCTTCATAACAGGAAGAAACTTGTGACCTAAAGAAAAGTACATTGTCTGTATCCAGAGCTCAGGACTATGACCAGGGCAAGAATAGCATAGGTGTGATGTTTCAATTTTGGATCAGGAACTCACATATTTTAAGTTTGTAGCAATTTATGGCCAGATTCATGTCATCAGTGTTGGTTGGTAATCTTGTTTTGCCTTCATGTATATTTTAGCTTACATATCTGTTGCCATATCTTCTTTTGAGGTCTAATTTCTACTAAATAATAATTAAATAGCCTAAACATTGATAACAAACATACATTAAACCCCTCTTTTCCAACCTACTGGGCATTATAAGTCTCTGGTTTCTATTCCAGGTGCCTGGATGAAGGTGATAGAAATGTGTGAGGATGATGAACAATTTGATAGTTTAAAAAATGTAATAGAACTTATGTCTTCAAACAAATGTTATGTTTTAAAGCATCATACTAGAAGAGTATATGCTTATTCCAATTATAATTTTTTTTAAAGATTTTATTTATTTGTTTGAGAGAGAGAGTGCACGAGAGGGAGGGGAAGGGGCAGAGAGAGAGGGGAAGAAGCAGACTCTGTTCCCCCACCCTGCTGAGCAGGGAGCCAGAGGGTCCAAGGCAGGGCTTAATCCCAGGACCCCGAGATCACCACCTGAGCTGAAGGCAGATGCTTAACCGACTGAGCCACCCAGGCGCCCCTGCTTATTTCAAGTATGATGTTACTGTGTAAAACAGTGTTTAACAAAAGTTTTAGGGGCGCCTGATTGGCTCAATTAGTTAAGTGTCTGCTTTCAGCTCAGGTCATGATCTCAGGGTCCTGGGATCGAGCCCCATGGTCAGGCTCCCTGCTCAGCAGAGAGCCTGCTTCTCCTTCTCCTGCTCCCCTGCGTGTGCTCGCTCTCTCTCTGTCAGATAAACAAAATCTTAGAAAAAAAAGTTTTGCGACTAAAATGTTTGATCCCTCATTTTAGCCATTTGCCCTGATGACAGCACAATTGTAGCTCTTTCTAAAACTAATGTCTTTCAGAGACATAGTTTTATGTCAGTGGGGCAGATTTGAAAAGACACTCTGGAAATGGCTGGGATAGTGACCGCATTGTGGGAGTATATTTACTGTCTCCCAGCATGCTTACTTTGGTGGGAATAACAATCATTTCGACATCTAAGTCATTCATATTACTTTATAGTAATACTTCATACCCCCAAAATATATAACCATGCAAAGAAGTGTATGTCAGCTAGGCAGGACAGTTTGGATTGTTAGCCTAGTGACTCTGAGATTAAGAAAGGAAAGAAGACGGGCGCCTGGGTGGCTCAGTTGGTTAAGCGACTGCCTTCGGCTCAGGTCATGATCCTGGAGTCCCGGGATCGAGTCCCACATCAGGCTCCCTGCTCAGCAGGGAGTCTGCTTCTCCCTCTGACCCTCCTCCCTCTCACGCTCTCTGTCTCTCATTCTCTCTCTCGCAAATAAATAAATAAAATCTTAAACAAACAAACAAAAAATTTAAAAAAAAAAAAAAAAAAAGAAAGGAAAGAAGGCAACTGTGACATTTGCGGGGTGGGGGTGGGGGGATCTTGGTAAGACAGGTATGAGGATTACCAGTTGATAGCAAGGATTTGATCAAATGAACACATTTTTGTAGCCAGAAATGGAGACTGCCTTGTCTAAGTGGAACAGGGGAGATTGCTATTAATTAATTAATTAATTAAAAGTAAGCTCTACGCTCAATGTGGGCCTTGAGACCCTGAGACCAAGAGCTGCAGTCTCCACCAACTGAGCCAGCCAGGCACCTATTATTATTATTATTATTGTTGTTGTTATTATTATTATTATTATTAAGGATATAGGAGCAGCCCCAAACCAGGAAGTAGAGTTGCATCTTGTGAGGCCCAGACCCAGCAACTGATAAGTTACCTGTGGCCAAGAAGGGTACTCTGTCCATTCCTCCTGCGCTTTTTCTTTCTCGGGATCTATTTATCTCCTTCCGTACACCTATGCTTCCATTCATCCTCCCATACCAGATTTCTCTGCTGTTATGAGCATGTTTACTACAGAGTTCCCAAATTCACACATCTTCAGTTCCAGAGAGCAGAGAGACTCCTCAGTGCCCTTGGATCCCAAGTCTAGATGCCCAGCCTGGGCCAGGAAGCCATTTCTGTAACTAGCTATATCCGTTATGCGGGACAAGTGAGGCTGCTGGTGTGTACTATCATAGGTGTGAAGATAGTTCTTAGATAAGAGATGAGGGGTGATGGGCAAACACATCTAAAGTTACATTACCTCAGTGGACCAGAGGCCCAGCAAGGTGAGGAATTCCTGAGCTTTGGGGAAGCTAAAGTGTCACTGAGAAAAGTCAAATGCTTGTTAAGGTGAGAAAGAAGAGATGGGGTGGAGTACCAAAATTACACAGGATCAGGAAACATTTGTCTCTAATGAAGTGAGCTTTCAATAGCACAGTGAGGTGTCTTGGACTTGTGCGGATGGGAGCAAGGAGGAGGGATTTTCCTGGGGAACAGCAAGGGTGCTGAAGTCGTTGGCTGGGGTGCAGGATGGGAGCATGTTGGAGGGCTGGGCCCCAGGGAGCAAGCAGAATAAAGAATATGGGGGAGAAGGCTTGCTCATGAAGACAGACATTCTTCTCTCACCTGAGTGATGGGATACCCGATGTCCCCCCCCAACAACCACCACGCCCACTGTAGGGTACACATTACCATGAGCTCTTTGGGCCTCTTTTATTTATTTTTAGTTGTTTTATTTTTTATTCATTTCAGAGGTAGAATTTAGTGATTCATCCGTTGCATATAGCACCCAGTGCTCGTTACATCAAGTGCCCATCACCCAGTTACCCCATCCCCCCTACTGTCCCCCACTCCCCCTCCAGCAACCCTCAGTTTGTTTCCTAGAGTTCAGCATCTCTTATAAACCATAAGAGACTCTTATAAACCATAAACTCCCTCTCAATTTTCATCTTATTTTCTTTTTCTTTCCTTCCCCTATGTTCATCTGTTCTGTTTCTTAAATTCCACATATGAGTGAAACCATATGGTATTTGTCTTTCTCTGACTGATTTCACTTAGCATAATACCCTCTAGTTCCATCCACATTGTTGCAAATAGCAAGATTTCATTCTTTTTGATGGCTATGTAATATTCCATTGTATATATATACCCCACATCTTCTTTATCCATTCATCAGTCGATGGACCTCTGGGCTCTTTCCATAGTTTGGCTAGTGTGGACACTGCTGCTATAAACATTGGGGTGCATGTGTCCCTTCAAATCACTATGTTTGTATCCTTTGAATAAATACCTAGTAGTGCAATTGCTGGGTCATAAGGTAGCTCTATTTTCAACTTTTTGAGGAACCTCCATACTGTTTTCCAGAGTTGGGTCCCTTTTGTTTCCATTCAGCCCGCCATGGTCATTTTACCAGACCTCCCCTTCCTTTAGGAACCTTAATAGTGGGTCTTACACAGTAGATTAGGCCTGTGCCTCTTTTCAGATGCAATTCTGTGGTAGTGAGTTTGATTCAAACCCTGGCTCTCTGGGGATTACATTCTCTCAGATGGTAATCCTGGCTTCTGGAGCCTGTTTGGGACGTGGGATGGCATTCCTCTGGCCTGGTCTGATTAAACATTTCTCAGCTTGGGTTTAGAGTTGGCCTTAGGGCACAAGCAATTGTCCAGACCAAAATTGGTAGTTTTTCCCTAGGATGAAAAATTCCCAGAGGGCTGGGATCTGAGAGAAGTCCATGGCCTCAGGCAGTGGGAAGATGGGAATGTTTGCTCAGGCCCAGGAACACACTGAAGGGACCAGCAGCTGATAAGCAGCTGCAGAAGGAGAAAGAGGTGTTCCGAACTTTCTGGTGCTGAAAAATCTACCGTGTCCATCAAAACCTATGTGCAAATGCTCCTGTCTCCCTTCCTCCTTTGACTGCTTGGCTGTCACTCCTCCTTTTTCTGTGCACACCTACTGTAACTGTTGCTCTTTGAGCCCTCTTCCTCCAAGGCTTGCCTTGATGATCATTTTTGCAGGCCCTCACCTGGGTGAAAGTATTACTGAGGACTGGGGGTGGAGGCGTCTCGATATGATTCAATTGGTCCCTGTGCCCCATCAAGGAAGCCCTTAATCCCGGGCTGTGGTTTTCAGCCATTATCACCCTGCTGCTTTGTTAATACTCAACAGGCAACAAAGGCACGCCACGAAGGATGGAAGATTGCAGTCCTGATCAGCTACACCAGAAAGCAGCAAGTCTACCATTTGCTTCTAGGTGGGCATTGGGTGGTGTTTCAGTGCCTCAGTGGGTGACTCAAATCAACTGTAATGGTCTGTTGATCAGAGCTCTCGTCTGAGTTCACATCCAATTTAGGTGGCAGATTTATGTTATCGAATGTAGCGTTTCTCAAATGTTACTATGCTTATGAATCACCTGGGGATCTTGTTGAAATTCAATGGGTTTGGGGTAGAGATTGAGTTTCTGCATTTTCTAACAGGCTTCTTAGGTTTGCTGATGCTGCTGGTCAATGCACCACACTGTGAGGAGCATGCCTCTATGGATAGTGTCCACTGTTTTAAGGATGAAATTCTCATAACAGTGATGTAGCTCAAAATCCCATCCGTGGAAACTTTCATCTTGCTTGAAAGTCAACTCTTGCTTTCCTCTTTGGCAAACCTTACTATATATTACTTATAGTAGTTGGAAGCACTGAAAGTTTTAGAGAGAGGGAATACTTGGGACTTACACTTAGGATATTTTGCTTCAAGAGTGCCCATGTGAGTTGGCTCTTGGGACTTTATCTGCCAACCCTTTATTAGAGTCTTGTGTCTAGAGGGTCAGTAGATGGTAGGAATAAGAGATAGAAGTGGAGGGGTGTCTGACTGGCTCTGTCGAAAGAGCATGCCACCCTTGATCTCAGGGTTGTGAGTTCGAGCCCCATGTTGGGTGTAGAGATTACCTAAAAATAAATAAATAAACAAACAAACTTAAAAAAGGTAGAAGTAGTTTTTTTGGGGGGAATATAATTGACATAACATTGTATCAGTTTCAGCTGTACAACATAAATGATTTGATATGTGTATATATACTGCAAAACGATCACCACAATAAATTTCGTTAACATCCACTACCACACACAGTTATAATTTGTCTTCTTGTGATGAGAACTTTTAAGATCTACTCTTAGCAACTTTCAAATATACAATACAGTATTGTTAACTGGAGTCATCAAATTATCAGACATTACATTCTCAGATCTTATTTATCTTATAAAGTTTGTTGACCACCTTCACCTAGAATTTTTTTTTATTTTTATTTTTTTTTAAAGATTTTATTTATTTATTTGAGAGAGAGAATGAGACAGAGAGAGAGAGCATGAGAGGGGGGAGTATCAGAGGGAGAAGCAGACTCCCCGCTGAACAGGGAGCCCGATGCGGGACTCGATCCCGGGACTCCAGGATCATGACCTGAGCCGAAGGCAGTCGCTTAACCAACTGAGCCACCCAGGCGCCCCTCGAATTTTTTTTTTTTTTTTTTAAGATTAGAACACTTTATTCACTGGAAATTCAAAACGCAAATCTATTTCTCTTTTTTCTTTTTTTTTTTTTTAGATTTATTTATTTTATTTTAGAGACAGAGAGCAGGGCAGAGGGAGAGAGAGAGGAAGAGAACCTCAAGCAGACCCCCTGCTGAGCGTGGAGCCTGACACAGGGTTCGATCTCACAACCCCGAGATTATGACCTGAGCTGAAACCAAAAGTGGGACACCTAACTGACTGAGCCACCCAGGCGCCCCTCAAATCTGTTTCTGAAGATAGCATTACCTAAAACATGAAAAGACAAGAGTAAAAAATGAATATACACTTTTGAAAAGTTTTATGTCTGTGGAGAATTTTCAATTCTTCATTCCTCAGGGTTGGTGATGCCTTTTGTAGAGCAGAAGGGGCAGAAGCTAAAGGAGAGGGGAGTTGAGGTTACTGATGCCCAGACCAGGCTGTGACCATGGAAAGCAGAAGGGAAAGCTCAGGAGCTGCTGCCAGGATGGACGGGGTGTGCACGTCCATCTAAGGGACACCCGAGCATCAGAGTGTTGGTGCTGCCCCCGATAATTATGAGAATGCTGGAAAATAGGCAGATTTGAGGATGCAATAAGAAGATACGTTAGTTTTGTCAGCTGTGGTTAAAGTTAGAATACCCGTGGAAAATACCCTGTAGATGTGAGAAATACAGCAAGGAGAGAGGCTACAGCTCTAAATGGAGAACATTGACTTATTGATTGTGTCAGTCATGTGACACTTTATTGTTGCCTTGGATATTACAAGAATGTTCCTACATATCCTCTACATTCAACAAATTATTATTAAAGCAACCATTGTGCAGTAAACTTTAACTTTTCGTATGAATATACATGGTCTCCCCTCTCTCTGAGCACAGTCTTAGACTTTTGTAAACTCCATAGTGCCTCACCCATAGTACTTGCTTATAGAGCATTTGTTGGAAGTGACAGATTATACTTGGGACTATCTGTAGTCACCTAGGAATGGTGAGAAGCCACAGCTGAAAAAAAAAAAAAAAATGAGAAGAGTAGGAGAGAGGGTGTGATGAGGGAGGTTAGCAGCACTCAGATCACCTAAGAGAATCTAAAGAATAAACACTGAAAAGACATCTTTGGATTGCATCTGAAGGAAGTTAGTAGAATTCACAGCCAAAACACTTGCAGTGAGGTTCTGGGAAGGAAACCCAGAGAGGTGCTGGGGGAGCTGGAGTTGAAGGGAAGTTTCAGGACCAGCACCACGGATGGAAATGAAGCGGGGGCGGGGAGAGTGGAGGAAGTCACCATCAACAGTAAGAGTCTTCTTGCGAAGCAAATACTTTCCACACAGCACCTTTCAGTAATCTTCCACTCATGTAATATTCTGTGCTCGGTCGTGCATGTTCGTGGATGATACTGAGCACGTAGCAGATGGTGCTCCATCAGGATTAAAAACAAATCGAAGATCAGTTTTGAAAGGCTGGCGGAATCTGTGATATTCAGCCACCTGTCACTGGCCAGGTATTCAAGGAGAGAAGTGAGCAATGATATTTCATCCAAAAGCTTAGAGGGGCTTTTCCCAGCCTTGAAGTGTGCCTATAGGGCTCACACCCACAGTTGTTGATGTATCAGTGATGTTTGGCAGGTACTTAGTGAGGCTCTGCTACAAGCTAGTGAGAAAACAAAACCCAGCCCATGGAGCCTACATCACAGTGGAGAATATCAAAGAGAAACAAGGCTGGACAGTAGTTAAAATGAAAAGGTCAGGGGCGCCTGGGTGGCTCAGTCATTAAGCGTCTGCCTTCAGCCCGGGTCATGATCCCGGGGTCCTGGGATCGAGCCCCACATCGGGCTCCCTGCTCCGCAGGAAGCCTGCTTCTCCCTCTCACACTCCCCCTGCTTGTGTTCCCTCTCTCGCTGTGTCTCTCTCTGTCAAATAAATAAATAAAATCTTAAAAAAAAAAATCTAAAAAAAAAAAATGAAAAGGTCAGATTTTCATCAGTAATATACTTCGGCAACAGGGAAGAGTCCAGCATGACCTGAACCCAACTTTCGATTTGTATGGAGGTGACTGGCAGTTTAAAGGGAGAATGAGGGAGAAAGGGAGTGGGGCAAGCAGGGGTTCAGTGGAGTCAGGAAAGTGAAAAATTACAAGAAGTGGGAAGTCGGGGGTGGTACATGGAAATCCATCTGGGTTTGTTAACTGGTGCTCATCGAAGTTGGGTGCCCTACAGTCCCACCAAGGCTGAGAAACAGGGGCCCTATCCTCAGGTGTTGTTGGAACAAATAGTAAATTCTTTCTGCAGCCTTGAGTTTTTCAGGCAGACACTTTAAGGGTTGGGGGGGTGGGTGGCAGGGGTTCTCCTAGGAATGTGACCTTGAGCTATTAGAAACTATGTTAGTGTTTGTTCAGATATTTATAGGCCGAGGCTGAGGGCTAGTCAAGAAGGGGGCTCAGAGAGGAACAGTCAGGGAGAGAATCTTTGTCAGCCGAGAGAGATGATAAACAAAATACATAAAGAATATTAGATGGTGATAATAAAGTTGGGGAGGGGGATGGGGAGTATTGGGATAGACAGAACATTTGAGTAAAGCCCTGAGGGAAGTGACGGTGAGAGCCTTGGGGGTAGCTGAGGGAAGAGGCCTTCAGGCAGAGAGAAGAGCAAAGGCCCAGGCTAGAGATAGGGATGTTTCCTGTGTGGAAGAGAGGCCTGAAGGATGGAGTGAGCTGGGGAAGAGGGTAGGATGTACACTCACATGGGTGACCGGAGGCCGTGGAGCTCAGTAGAACGTCGTGACGAGGTTGACTTTTTCTCTGAGATGGGAAGTCAGTGGAGAACTTTGGGCAGACGGGTGTCATGTTTAATGAAAATGTGGAAAGAGAAGTTGGGGAGAGGACTCTTTCGTTCACACAGTTATTAGCTGATGAGTGAGTACACACGTATGACAGGGCAATGCTGTCTGCCTCTTCTTTCCCACATCCTTTAGTTAATGGACAGTAATTAGCAAATTTGCGGGTCCTCTCAAGTTAACGCTGTGTGGTGTGGCTAAGCTAATGGACAACCTTCAGAATGTCATCTCACCGCCAATAATTCGCCTTGACATTGAAGACTAAAGCACAACAATTCTCCACTTTTCCAGCCTCAGCAAACTCAGTTTAGATGTTCCCCATCATTAAAATAATACATTTGTAATATAGAAAGTTCAACCAAGGGGCGCCTGGCTGGCTCAGTCCATAGAGCATGCAACTCTTGATCTCGGGGCCATGAGTTCAAGTGCCACGTTTAAATAAATAAGTAAATAAACAAACAAAAAAAGTTCAACTGATATATATAAAATAAAAGCTTAGTTCTTCTCACATTCAGCTTGTGTTCTTTCAGGCTACTTCTCTGGAAACACACACAACTACGTAGGAATAATCTTTTTCCCCTTCACAAATTTGGGATTGTGCTATGCGTACTCTTTGCAAACTACATTTTTTTTATGGTGCCAATTTTAAATACAGTTTTAAGACATTACAGTTACAATACAGTAGTTATAAGGTATAACATTATTTCCTTTCCCTGTGCCTATATTCCATATTCAGCTATCAAGAATGCACAGTTTATTTACTGGAGCAGCTCAGCTTTAAAATTGCCATGGAATTGCAAACTACATTTTCTACTCAAAAATTTCTTGAACATTCTTGCGTGTCAATAGACATGATTCTAATTTATTCACTTTAAAGTTTGCAGAAAATGTTACAGTGTATATGTATCATATTTTCTGTAAGTACTTCCCTGTTGATACACATTTCATTTTTTTACAGCTTTAAAAAAAGATCACCTTTATTCAGAATCATAAGGCTTTTGTTTTTAATTCTTACCATTACAAAAGTTTAAAAAAATAGATCACTCTGTACAGTGAAATACATTTAATTATTATTCCAACACTTGGAGCAGGTTTCTCACAGTTTACATGAGCGAATTTAGCATGATCCAAACTCAGACATCCACTTCTTGTATCTCTCAGTGTCTGCAGCAAATATTCTATTTTTCCCCTACTGTTTCGCTATTACAACCAATGATCAGGGAACTTTAGACATATATGTCTCTCTGCGTATGTGGAAGTATTTCCATGAGAAGATCCCCAAGTCAAAGGTTATTAGATCCCCTCCCAGTTTTATTGAGATATAATCAACATATGGTAGGTTACCAGTTTTTAAGATCTAATAGGTACAGCTGCATTTTCCTCCAAAAGTCTGCATGAATTTTTATTCACAGCAGAGTAGGAGTGCCGACTTCCCCATATCCAAGCCAGGACTGGAAACTAATGAAGAGTTTTTGGCTTCTCCTAGTTTAGCAGGTATACATTATGTCTTTAATTTTACATTTTTCTGATGGCTCGTGAACCTGCAGAGTATTTCATATTACTGGCCATTTGTAGTTTTCCCTCTGTGCACACATCTTCTGCCCGTTTTCTTCTGTTGCATTGCTTTCTCAGCTCTTGGGGTGTTAAGGGTCATGGGCCTTTGTTGTATCCGTTGGAAGTATTTTCTGCTATTTAGTCGCTTTCACTTTGCTCTTAGTGCCTTCTGTGCTTCATGCGTGAAGGCACGTGTTTATACACAGAGGATTTACAAATATGCCGTATATGTCTGTATTTGCTTTGAAATGCCCTTCAGTAAAAGCCATTCGGGCTTCTGTGATGCTTATCTTCCCTTTCTCGTGTGGGAGGCTTCCTGCTTTGCTTTGCATGTGTCTTTGCGCCTTGGCGCTGGGCCTGCGTAACTTCGTGGGACGGGGACGGGGACCGGGGCGGGGGTGGGGGGGTGATTCAAAGGAGAGTGTATTTGCAGTCAGGTCAGGTTACTGTGAATATCTGTGAGATTCCGGGATCTTTCCTTGGGGGCCAGTTACAATGTGGGGCGCCACCCCGCCCGAGGCAAGTTTCTATTGTTCTTGCTGGGCAGATTGGAAGGTGGTACTTGGAGCCAGAAGCCTCGAGCGCGGCCACCACAGTTCCCTCCCTCCAGCCCCCATCCTTGTATTGTTCGGGAACAACTAGTATCACCATCTGTGAGAACTTGTGCGGAACAAAGCACTGGGGGTTTCTTGTGCGTTCTAGCCTCTTACTTTGAGGATCACCAGCAGAGATGTTCTCTGTGTCCTTTATGGGTTTATATTCTGCTTTTCCTCTTGTTCCAGTTTGCATTCCTGAATTTCTGGCCACAGAGAGGCAAATAAAATGGACAACCACCTCATGGAGTGTCAGAATTTACTTGATCAGATAGTAACCCAGGCCACCTGTTTGAGTAATTTTTTCCCCAACTAATCATGGGAGTTGCCTTGTTGTTTTGGTGAAATGTTGACACGACCACCTATTCCCATCCCTCCACTTCCATTTGTAGATAAAATCTAATTATCACCTCAGGATGGGTTCTTGGCATGCAATAGAATCACAAACACTGACGAATTTAGGGCACATTGACATTTGTTTGTTTATTTTCATTTTGTGTTTATTTTTTTAGACGATTTAAAATTTTATTTATTTATTTGAGAGCGAGCAAGAGAGAGAGAGAGAGCACGAGCATGAGTAGGGGCAGGGGCAAGGGGCAGAGGGAGAGGGAGAAGCTGACTCCCCGCTGAGCAGGGAGCCCAACAGGGGGCTCCATCCCAGGACCCTGGGATCATGACCTGAGCCAAAGGCAGAGGCTTAACCGACTGAGCCACCCAGGTGCCCCTAAACATCAGTTTAAATATAAAATGAAGGGCAGCTTCTCCCTCTCCCTCTGCCCTTCCCCACCACTCGTGCTTGCTGTCTCTCAAATAGATAAAATCTTAAAAAAAAAAAAAAAGTAAAAAGAAAAGAAAGAGCAAAAGGAAGAAAGGAGGGAAGGAAAGAAAGAAAGAAGAAACCAAAGCTTTTTTACTTTTAGTAATTAATCTATTTGTAGTGTCACATTGGAGTTAGTAGAAGGGACAGTGAAAACTCAGGATCTTTAAGAGATTAACGAAGGGACATATTTCAGGCAGGTTTCTGTTCTCTGTAGCTAATTACCAAATTCTCCAGCTTTGATTAGAATTTTTCAACACAGAATTTTATGACATGAGGCACTACAGAGTCTAACCCTTGGTTGTTCTGGACTTTAGTCCTTAAATTTACTTATTTCAAGATATTAAATATGGACTTTTGTTCTGGGCATCTCCAATGCTCCTGGGTGCCAAGAGTTAATGGAAATGATGTTCAAAGACACGGGCAGATGTGCTGCTTGCCTGTCTTCCTTCCTCCTAGAAACCACATTTGTCTTTGAAATAAAAATGAGGCCAGAAAAAAAAGGGCCTGACCAGCTCCAGCCTCACTTTAAGGGGGCTCAGAGGTACTGGCTGGACATTCTCCACAGAGTTCGCCAATAGGAATTTCATTTGGTTTGACCAACTTTTCCTTTTAAAGAATAAACCTTACCTGTGAGATAAAAGCCATTCAATGGTCATTCACACTCACATGTGTGTAAATTACTTTCATCATCATCATCATCATCATCATCATCATCACCATCATCACTGTGGTATCCTAGAGAAGCTCACTGTTAACATTTTTGATCCTCATAACTGCTTGCATCCAGTTTGACTCTTATTTACCCCTTTTCAAGGATAGAGGGAAGTGAGAGGGAGTTTCTAGCCTTGGGTCCTACAGCCAGTGAATGCCGAGCAGAACTCAGATCCAGGGCTTCTGATTCCAAGTTTAGGGCCACTGCCCTCAGATGGATCACACTCCCGCATCTGTGGGAACAAGCGCTTTGGTTGGGGGTAGGGGGGTGAGGAGCGAGAAGGGTATGGAAGAGTCAGAGGCAGGGTGGGCAGCGACAGTTGTGGCCTGATGGGGAGAGAGCCCGCTGCGGTCACTGCCCAGGGTCCTTATGTCCCACGAAGTGACCCCGCCATGTGGCCTAGTCCAGCGTCTCCAGACCCCAGCTGTTCTACTTTGACCAACTTCTCCCTCCAGGTGGTCTCATCTCAGGCCTGGACACACCAATTCCTGGCAGCTTCCACTCCCACCCCACCCCTTCCTTCCCCTCCCCTCACCCCCCTCCATCCCTCCATCCTCATTAGCATGTTGTGACCTTAGAAACACAGACGTGTAGTCTCTTTTGCCTGGATTCTGAAAGAAACACAAAGGTGACACCTCTTGAGTGGAAACATAAGTCAAGCCATGTTCTCGAACCTATCAAATTTAGGCCCGTGGTCCATGGAATAAGCTAGAACCATCTTCCAGCCTGAGCACCATCTGTGCATTGCTGCCAGACCACCCCTCCCCGTGCTGCTTTCATTTTCCTTATTCTTTCCTCAGAAATACACTTGAAGGATGGCTAGGGTCCCTCATGTCCAGTCCAGCCTCACCTATTTCAGGAGCTCCTCCCAGCACGAGCCCTTTCCCCCCGAATCTCCCTTGGGTCCATCCACTGCACCGACTCAGGTGCTTCTTTGTTATCTACTGTCCTGTGTCTTCATTTGTGCCCCAGATCAGGAACGTACAAATGGAAGGAATTAAGAGAAACATTGTACAATCAAATGTATGGATTTGGATTTTATTTGGATTCTTATTCAAACAAACTGTATAAAAAAGTAATACTGGATATTTGATATCAAGGAATTAATGTTAATTGTTTTTAGGTGAAGTGATAATGTGGTAATGCTTTTTTAAAGAATAATGGTCTTGGGGAACCTGGGTGGCTCAGTCGGTTAAGCGTCTGACTTCAGCTCAGGTCATGGTCTCAGGGTTGTGGGATTAAGCCCCGCATCAGGCTCCCTGCTCATCGGGGAGTCTGCTTGTCCGTTTCCCTTTGCCCCTCCTCCTGCCCCTCCTCCTGCTTGTGCTCTCTCTCTCTCTCTCAAATAAATAAATAAAATCTTTAAAAATAAAAAAATAATAGTCTCTCTCTATTTACGTTTAACAATATTATGGGGAGAAAGAAGTGATCTATCCTTTTTTCTCCAAAATGTTCAAATCACTCTTACCTAACTTCTCCCCTTTACAATATAAATGATCTTCTATCTGCATTAGAAATCTTACATTTCTTTTTTTTTTTTTTTAAGATTTTTGTTTATTTATTTGTCAGAGAGAGAGAGAGAGAGCACAAGGAGGGGGAGCAGCAGAGGGAGAGGGAGAAGCAGGCTCCTCACTGAGCAAGGAGCCTGATGTGGGACTCCATCCCAGGACCCTGGGATCATGACATGAGCTGAAGGCAGACGCTTAACGACTGAGCCACCTGGGTGTCCCAGAAATCTTATATTTCTAAGTTCATATGTAGTAATAGTGCTAGGTTTTTAAAAAATAAGTCATGAGTGTCAGATCTGTTTTAAAGACCAAATTAAATGTTTCCATGTTCATTTTCACTTGTTAGGACACATGGTAGAGAGACCACGAAGCTCACCGTTTTCCTTATTCTTATCTTTATAATTTTTCTTAGTAATATCTTGGGTAGATGAAGGAAAAGAGGATACGTAAGTGAATTCTGTAGTGGCAAGGTAGATTTTTTTATGATGGAAAGAGGTAGAGGTCCTCTTACAAAATCAGTTAATACTGTTTGTTTACAAATGGGCATTTGAGTAGACAGGGGTATTTGGATTTTTAGACTTTTGAGGAGAATTTCAGGCCTTTGCTGCAAACTGTGGACCAAGAGTGGTGATCAGGTAGCTTGGTAGTGCATAAACTCTTCTCTGATGACTGAGCAGCCGGAATGCATGGGTATGGCTTAGGCTTCTCCCTCCCTCAGTCCCTGGGAGGAAGGGAAGTCTGTTCCAAAGCCCAGTGAAAGAAAAGGGGACTGTTGGCAGGAGAAACAGGTCAGAGTAGCTTTCAGCCTCTCCCAGCCCCTCTTTGGCTTCTCCCGCATATGGGGCGAGTGGAGGCTTGCTGGGCCACATGAGGAATGACCTAATCTTTAATGGTCTGTGAAGATTTCCTGGAATGGGATCAAGGCTTTTCCCCACTATAATATATGGATGATTGTTCCAATTGAGCGAGTGTCCTTGTCCTCTACTTCTTTGGGGTAGCTTTGGATCTTAGCGGAAACATTCTCATTACAGGCATCTGCTTTTTATTTGCATCTGATCAAGTGGGTCAGCTCCAATCACATCTCAGGCCATGATGAATTCATAGCCAAGTCCCCTGGATCTAATGTGAGACCAGCCTGTTTCGAGATTGTCACTGATCCTACAGAGGAAAAGTCAGGAGAAGCGAAGGAGAGGGAGAAGGGGAAAACTTATGAGTTATTTATTAGTTTGTGATACTGTGTATATCAATGGTAACTGTATCCTGACATCTCTCCCCTCATCTCTACCCTTCCCTCTTCCTGGGTCTGAAGCAAGAAGAGACAATGGAGGAAGGAATTGAATATAATTCATTCATGAGCATGAAAGACAATGCCTTCTCTTCCCTCTCTTTGCCGCATAGCAAATGTTGCCAGTTATTTTCCAACAGTAAAAAAATATATATGAGAGCAGGAATTATGAGGATTGTTACGAAAACATTATCAAGATGTAGAGTTCTTGTATATGGGAATTGTTTTAAGAAAATAAATAATTTGAAATTTAAAAATCTTTTTAGTATATATTGCCTAGTGTTATTTATTAAAATACAATCCTCTAGGTTTAAAAAAATTAAAATCAATCCTGTAATTAAATGACTGTACTCATGGAGAGAGATCCTGGGAAAAAGTATGTTGCAGAATTTTTCTTTTCTTTTCTTTTCCTTTTTTTTTTTTTTTTTTAGGGGGGAGAATGAGAGAGTGAGCTGGGGGGCGGGGCTGCAGAGGAAGAAGGAGAGAGAGAATCCTAAGTAGGCTTCATGCAGAACTGATATGGGGCTTGATCTCACAACCCTGAGGTCATGACCTGAGCCAAAATCAACAGTCGGACGCTTAACCAACTGAGCTACCCAGGCGCCCCACACAATTTCTATCTTTATAAAAAGAGCCCTGCAGTTCCGATTTTTTTAATCGATTGATTCGTTAGGCACTGGAGCAAATGTTTGATTCTACATCTTAAATTGGGCTAATTCATCTATGAACCGTGGGACTAGTAGCCAATTAAAAATGACCAGAAATCTGACTCAGTTTTGGGCAACTGTCTTGAGCTGTCTTACTTAGATTCTGCCATTTACTCATTTATTCATTTGATCAACCCTGACAGAGAATCTACTATATGGAAGGTGCTACAGGAAAAAGTGAATAAGACATCATTAGCCCCTGTAGTTAGGATCTTCTTTCTGTGACATAAACAGACCTCTGACTAATTTCATTCCCATTGCCTTTCCACATAGTGTAATATGGGCTACCCTAGGAGGGAGACCTGACCTGGACAGGAATCGTCAAGAGAGGTCACCCAGCGGAGGTGATGAATACCTGAGTTGGGAGTCAGGAAGGATTAAGTGGGCATTCACCAGGTGAGAGAGAAGAGATTGTTTCAGGCAAGGGGAGCAGTGTGGGTACGTGAATGAGAGGGAGTATAGGGACCATGGGAAGATGGTCACAATGTAAAATGCAAGGTGTGTGTGTGAGAGAGAAAGAGAGAGAGAGACAGAGAGATTGGGAGTGAGGCATGGGAGGAGAGTAATGTCAAGAGTTGACAGGAATTCCAGGCTTAGGACCAGTCAGTACCCTAGGGAACTTTAAGTGATGATCTGGCCAGACTCCCAAGCCTGGCCGCCAGACTGGGTTAATCAGTCTTGGACCCAGTTCGGCTTAGTGGGTGGGCAGCCTGGCACAGGCCCAGCACATCTCAAACATAGGCAAGGATTGGAGGAGATGCAGCAGGACTGACCTCCTTCTGACCTTGGCATGATGCATGTGCTGCTGGTAAGCTACTCTGCCCCTCTCAGGAGGTCCTGGACCCCTGAGCATGGTTTCCCTTAGGGAGGCTGTGGCTTGTCAGTAATTGGGGGGCCCATTCCACTACTGTTCAGTCAACACCTTCATATAGTGTTTACAAACTCTCTGAGCTTGGTGGGTGTGAAGACCCTCAGACCCTCCAATACTAGCAGAGTATTCTTGCATATCCAGGAGACTACAAAGGCTGTACTCCCTAATTCCTCAAGCTGATTACTTCACAATGGGGTCTCATCCAAAAAGACTGGGTGACCTCACATCAGACATAGACCAGGTAGGAAGGAAGGAGTTGCCCTTAAAAAATGACTAACCCAAAGTGTTTCCATTATTTACCTATTACTGCTTTTATTATATATGGAGATAAAACTGAATGTGGAAAAAATTTTTTAATTTAATTTGAACCGGAAATATTATTAGTATGTAGCATGTCTTTAAAAAAATACTAGTTACTCTCTAGAAGGAGTTTCATAACTCTGAGTTTAATTCTGTAATTCTGAGAAAGTGACATTTATAGACTATTCATACAAATAAAATGTTGAGTTGCTGTCAGTCCTCTCATGGTTTTCATAGAGGTTCTGATCAAAAGACAAAATCATGCACACGAAACAAGGCCATGTGTTGTGAGTTTGGTAGGGTGACTGGTAAGAGCACAGGGTTTCTGAGAACAGAAACCTTGTGGGAGCACCCGGTTCCACCTCGGCCTAGCACCCGAGGCCAGCTCTAAACCCCATCTCCCCTGGCTAGTCATTCAACACACATCAAGCATCTCCTCCTCGCTCCCATGTTGTTTTCCCTCCCCTTCATAATTCAGTTTATCACCCACTAAAATGATCTTGCTGTGTCTTTTTTGCATTCCCTTCCACACATACACAGGCTAGAAAATAAAATAGGCTTCACGAGAACAGGGACATGCCGTCTTCTTTTTAACTCTGTCTTTTATTAGAATAATAGAATATCCGATAGTTAGTTAATATTTGTTGAAGGAATAACTGAATGAGAGAGGTTGTTGGAGAAGAACTTTCAGGAAGAAATTTTGTGGTGGGCACCCATCCGGCTCCATGGTGTAGGTCTTAGCCCTTTGGAGAGAGGAGCTGTAAGGCTAAAATGGACCGAATGTACAGGTGCCACTGCGGGCCCGGGGTGCAAGAGAGACGCACAGCGTCCTGGTCTGATCAGTTCGCGGCGCAGGCCGCTCGGTCAGGTGTATGGGGAGCGCAGCGTCCGAGGGCCCCTGGCACAGCCTCAGCATCCCACAGCTGTAGTGGTGAGACGCCTCACCAAGCGACCTCGAAGGCAGGCTATCTGAGGGGAGTGGAAGACTCCCAGATGCATGGGACCGCTTTGCTGGGGACCCGGAGCCCTGCATCAGGAGTGGGGCTGGAGTGGGGCAGGGAGAGCTGGGTTATTACCACTCATGGGATCTCACCCTGAACCACTGGCTCATGAAGTCTGAGGAAATTCAGGTCGCTTTGGATATTAACCTCCATCAAGACTGTCATGGAGGGGCACCTGGGTGGCTCAGTGGGTTAAGCATCTGCCTTCGGCTCAGGTCATGATCCCAGGGTCCTGGGATTGAGTCCCACATCGGGCTCCTTGCTCAGCGGGGAGCCTGCTTCTCCCTCAGTCTGCCGCTCCCCCTGCTTGTGCTCCCTCCCTCTCTGACAAATAAATAAATAAAATCTTTTTAAAAAATTAAAAAATAAACTAAAAAAAATAATAAATTAAAAAATAAACTTCTGTCTATAAAATTTTATTGCAAGAAGCTGAGATAACTGAAACTTGGGGTGTTGAAATGCCTCAGAAAAATTTTTTTGGAATGCCTTAGAAAATTAATTTCCTTGGTTAATTTTAGTTTTTAATCTATGCTTTAACATTATATAGAGCCAAATAATACTCGAGTGAAAATTAAATAAACAGTTATAACATTATTAGTGGTTTTATATATTTTTATTTTCCTGGGATTGGAGCCCTCTGTTACGTCCGGTAAATCTTTTGCTTGGATTTTGTATTTTTAACTCTCATGAACATTTATGGGAACCCATTAGAGGGGGAAGCCCTCCATGAAACTGTTGGAGAACAAGAGGTAAGTTGTGTGGGACACGAGGTAGCCCGTTAGAGCTTATGACGAGGCGGCCGTGTTTTGGATCACACAGAGGCACAATGCTGGGAGAAGGTGCCTGGTGAGTGCCGCAGATGGCAATTCTCAGAAGGGCTACTGATCAGAAGCAGAGGCTTTGGCAGAACCTAAATGGCAAAGTCACAAACCATAACAAGCCCTAAAAATAACAAATGCAACCCCAGCAAAATGAAAGCCCTTATATGTGGGAAGTATAATGGGAAATGTATCGATTGGTATATTTGACTAGATGCTTGAATAGTGATCACAAGTAGAGATGCTCACCTTTTCTCCAAAGGAGGGTGGTGTAAAGCATCAATAACCATCAGCAGAGTCTTCTAACAAGAATGTCAACTTGGGCGTATGAGGAGTTTTCTGGTTGCAAGTGGTTGGACTGGAGCTAAAACTAGCTTTCATGTATGCATTCTTTTGGTCTACTCGTATTTAATGAGCAACTACTATATGCCAGGCATTCATTATTCCAGGTATTTGGAAGACATCAGTGAACCAAATCAAGACCAGATTCTCTACCCTCATGAAGCTTATGTTCTAGCAGGGAAAGACAGAAAATAAGGAATAAACATAATGCATATGTACGTTATATCCTATGTTAGAAAATGGTTAAGTGTTATAGAAAAAGGAAAAAGAAGGGCAGGAAAAGGAAACTGAGGCATGCCAATGGATGTACATGTGGGGGCAGGTGGCTACATTAGGGTGGTCAGGGTCAGGTTTATGGCCACAGTGATGAATGGGCAAAGGCTTAGAGCAGGGAGTTAGCAGATCATTGGGAGACCAGCATTCCGGGCGAGGGTGGTTTGAACCTCAGGGCCGGAGCATGCCTGCTGGTGGTTGCAGGGTGAGTGGGAGAGAATGACAGGAGAGAGCCAATGGGCTTTCCCTTTGGATGGAAAGGGGAGCCCATGCAAGGTTCTGAGCAGAAGAGTGACCTGACTTGATTAAGATTTTAAAAGACTTCACTCTGCTGCTATGTTGACAGTAGACTGGAGGGGCACGAGGGTGAAGTAGGACTTGTGCAGAGGTTATTCCTACGCTCCAGGGGAGACGGAGTGGTAGCTCGGAACGGGCTGGTGGCCATACAGTACATGTGTGAGAAAGAGTCCTGATCGGGATACATTTCAAAGGTGAAATTAGCGTGATTTTTGAAGGAGGTGACCTGGCATGTGAGAGGAGTCTAGGACAACTTGGAGGTGTTTGCCCAACGCGATGGAAGGATGTAGTTGCCATAGGTTGAAAGAGGGAGGGCTGTGCGTGTAGCAAGTGCGGGAAGAAGATGGGGAGTTCACTCTGGATCCGTCGAGAATGAGATGTCTGTGAGACACCCAGGGACAGATGTTGAGTAGACAGTGGGTGTATTCATTTCCTGTACCTGCTGTAACAGATGACTACAGCTCGAGTCACCTAAAACAACACAAATTTGTTAGCTTACAATTTTGGAGGTCAGAAGTCCTAAACATCAAGTGTTGGCAGGGCTGTGCTCCCTCTGGAGGGTCAAGGGACATCTGTTGCATTACCTTTTCCAGCTTTCAGAGGCCACCTGTGGTCCTTGAGTCCTGCCCCCCACCTCCCCCATCTTCGGAGGGCACCACACCCACTTCCCCTTCCTCCTCCTGTTCCTTGCTCTGACCCTCTCTCCTCCCTCTCATCGGACACTTATGATTGTATTGGGCCCACCTGGCTATCCAGGGGAATCTTCCCATCTCCAGATCCTTGAGTCGGTCGCATCTGCAAAGTTATTTGAGTCTGGAGTTCCTGTAAGAGAGGTAGACTGCAGTAAACCTCCGGCACTTAAAGCCCTTGTGGTGGCCCCCTATTTAGCAGGGAGCTACGGATGGAAGTGGACACTGGATCCAGAGATTGAAAACATGCCATCCTCTCTTTTTGTTCTCTTTCTCTCCTCCTCGACCCCCCTCCCACCCTGCCCCAGCCCCACTCTCTTGGTTCTGAGTGTCCAGAACACTCAGGGGTGGGTTCATTTTCTCCTACTGTGGGATCAAGTATGGTCACCAGTAACTCCAATCATCTTAGTGAGAAATCCCGGAGAAAAGTCAGAGCTTCTCCCTCATGGGGTCCACACATAAAATCCCAAGGGCTCTGCTGAGGCCTGATTAAGTCCCCTGGTGTCACCCCTGTGGATGGTGGCTCTTGGTCCCAACAGAACCAAATGGAACGGCAGGAGGGGCAGTTTCCTGAGTAAAGGGGGAGGGGTTATTTCTAGAAAGGAGAAAGGGATGCTGGTGAGACAAAAGCTATAGCTACACTAACGAGGCTGCAGACTTCTATTTTTAAGCTTATTTTTATTTATTTATTTTATTATTATTTTTTTTAAGCAGGCTCCACAACCAACATGGGGCTTGAACTCACAACCCTGAGATCAAGACCTGAGATCAACAGTCAGATGCTCCACTGACACAGCCATCCAGGTGCCCCTAAGCTTATTTTTTAGAAAAATTTAAACATAACCAAAAGTAGATAGACTTGTCTACTGATCCCTCTTGGACCCGTCACCTGCGTGTCAACAGTTATTCTTCCTCCAGTTTGTTCTTCTGTGCGCCTATTTCCTTCCCCTCCCCCAACTCAGAATATTTTAAATTCCAGGCATCATATAATTTTTCCCTTAAATATTTCAGTACGTTAACACTAAGAAATGACGACTCTTTTAAAAAACAAAACCACAATACCATTATCGCACTAAAAAAAATTTTAACATTAATATCATTAACTATTCAGTCAGTGTTCAGATTTCCCCAATTGTCTCCTAAGTGATGGCTTGAGTCAGGATCTAAATAGGGTTGATCCATCCATTTGGTTCAGAATTTCCTTTTGAAATGTATTTGTAGATGATTTATCTAAAGCTGTTGGCAAACAAACACTGGTTCTGTGTTCCTCCTAATCCCTAGGTTGTGCTCATGATTCTGTCTCTACCAGATCACTTGCCTTGGTCTTGTCTCTGTGACACTTTCGCTTATTTAATTCATGGCCTCTACACACCCAAGTGGCTTTAGTGTAGAAAGTATTCTGGAGTCATTTTGAAAGCAACAGATGTGGCTCACGTGAGTCTGGCTTTTGCACATAACTTTGAATTGAGGTTTAAGGGAGGCTCTGGGTTGAAGGGGGTGGAGAGAAGGAAGAGGGCTCAAAAAATGAACAAAGAAGCATTAAGTGTCAAACCTTACCTTTAGAAAGGTGTCAGCAGGGGCGCCGGGTGGTGCAGTCGGTTAAGCGTCTGGCTCAGGCCCTGATCTTGGGGTCATGAGATGGAGCCCCACATCGGGCTCCTCAGTCAGTGCAGAGTCTGCTTAAGACTCTCTCTCTCCCTCTGCCCCTCTCCCCTGCACACTGTCTCTCTCTCAAATAAATAAATAAATCTTTTTTTAAAAAAAGGCGTCAAAGCAGGAAAGAATGTCCAGTGGAAAAAAGACAGTCTCTTCAACAAATGGTGTTGGGAAAATTGGACAGCCACATGCAGAAGAATGAAACTGGACCATTTCCCTACACCACACACAAAAATAGACTCAAAATGGATGAAAGACCTCAATGTGAGACAGGAGTCCATCAAAATCCTAAAGGAGAACACAGGCAGCAACCTCTTCGACCTCAGCCGCAGCAACTTCTTCCTAGAAACATCGCCAAAGGCAAGGGAAGCAAGGGCAAAAATGAACTATTGGGACTTCATCAAGATAAAAAGCTTTTGCACAGCAAAAGAAAGTCAACAAAACCAAAAGACAATGGACAGAATGGGAGAAGATATTTGCAAATGACATATCAGATAAAGGGCTAGTATCCAAAATCTATAAAGAACTTAAGAAACTCAACACCCAAAGAACAAATAATCCAATCAAGAAATGGGCAGAAGACATGAAAGACATTTTTCCAAAGAAGACATCCAAATGGCCAATAGACACATGAAAAAGTGCTCAACATCACTCGGCATCAGAGAAATCCAAATCCAAACCTCAATGAGATACCACCTCACACAGTCAGAATGGCTAAAATTAACAAGTCAGGAAACGACAGATACTGGCGGGGATGTGGAGAAAGGGGAACCCTCCTACACTGTTGGTGGGAATGGAAGCTGGGGCAGCCACTCTGGAAAACAGTAGGGAGGTTCCTCAAGAAGTTGAAAATGAGCTACCCTATGACCCAGCAATTGCACTACTGGGTATTTACCCCAAAGATACAAATGTAGTGATCCGAAGGGGTACATGCACCCTGATGTTTATAGCAGCAATGTCCATAGTAGCCAAACTGTGGAAAGAGCCAAGATGTCCATCAACAGATGAATGGATAAAGATGTGGTATATATATATACAATGGAATATTAGGCAGCCATCCAAAAAACGGAATCTTGCCATTTGCAATGACATGGATGGAACTAGAGGGTATTATGCTAAGCGAAGTAAGTCAATCAGAGAAAGACAAGTATTATATGATCTCGTGATATGAGGAATTCTTAATCTCAGGAAACAAACTGAGGGTTGCTGGAGTGGTGGGGGTTGGGAGGGCTGGGGTGGCTGGTTGATGGACATTGGGGAGGGTATGTGCTATGGTTAGCTGTGAATTGTGTAAGACTGATGAATCACAGACCTGTACCCCTGAAACAAATAATACATTATATGTTAAAAAAAAAAAGAAGATAGTAGGAAGGGAAAAATGAAGGGGGTGGAAATCAGAGAGGGAGACAAACTATGAGAGACTATGGACTCTGAGAAACAAACTGAGGGTTTTAGAGGGGAGAGGGGTGGGGCGATGGGTTAGCCCGGTGATGGGGACTAAGGAGGGCATGTATTGAATGGAGCACTGGGTGTTACACGCAAACAATGAATCATGGAACACTACATCAAAAACTAATGATGTAATGTATGGTGACTAATATAACATAATAAATAAAATTTAAAAATAAATAAATAAATAAATAAAAAATAAAAAAAGGTGTCAGCAGTCCACAGTGCTCTCTCAGTGCCATCTGGAGAATTTTGCTAGAGTCTACTGGGCATCTTTTCATGTAATTGTGATCATATAAAATTTTACTCTTTTTTCATTCACTAGAGTATCATAAACACTTCTTTTCTGTTATTACATATTTTCCTTTACCTCAATTTCTTAAACATCCATAATATCCAAAGAATTCTTCCTGGGGAGGAAGATGAATCTACTGGGTAGTAAAAAGGAACCCTTGAGTCAAGAGAACTGTGTCCCGGGCCTGGCTTTGCCACTGAACTAGAAATACGTTCAAAGGCCTATTCCCTAAGTTCTCCAGGTTTTCTCCTCCATTCATTAAATATTTCTTGTTTCACAGGGTTGTTATAGAGATGAAATGAAATGATGAAGTTACAGAGCCTTTGTAAACTCTAAATAAATGTACAGAAATGTGTTCATATTTCTGTTTAGATGCAGTGAGCGAGGTTGTAGAAACCCATTCTCCCTGTTGATCATAGGCTGGCCCTTGAAAGCAGAGCCTGAAGGTTAGGGAGACAGGAGTGCCCCAGTTCCGACTGTGCCCCCATTATTAGGTTAGAGTAGGGGCTCAGCAAACAGCTCTTGAGCTGTACTTTCTGGAATAAGTGCTCTTCTCCACATCCCCTCCTTCCCCATATGTAAGCAGTAGGGAATTACTAAAGTATAGCTGAAGTGTTAAATCTAGAATTCAATAAATACTGGAAGAATTGTTACTCTGATTTCTTTATAAATGGAGCTGAGGGGTGCCTGAGTGGCTCAGTCGGTTAAGCGTCAGACACTTGATTTAATTATGAGATGGGCCTGTGTAGGGCTCTGGGCTCGGTGGGGAGTCTGCTCCAGATTTTCTCTTTCTTTCCCTCTGCCCCTGCCACCTCAATATAAATCAATCAATCAATCAATCTATCTATCTATCTTTCAGGAAAATAAGTGCAGCTGAGAATCTCAAATGTTTCTGATATTTTCATGATGATTTGCAAAATCTCTTTCTTCATGTGTCATTTTATTTTTATATTTTAGATTGCATGTTTTTAGAACTTAGTGTGTTTCTTTTTTTTTTTCAGAAATCAATTACATTTTTATATACAAGCAGCAAACAATTGGAAAATAAAAGTAAAAACAATTCAATTTATGATATTTAAAATATGATATACTCAGGGATAAGTTTAACAAAAGATGTGTAAGACTTGTACACTGAAAACTAGAAAACACTGCAGAGAGAAATTGAAGAAGTTTAAATACATGGAGAGATATACCATGTTGATGGATTGGAAGACTCACTATTATTAAGCTGTCAGTTATCTCCAAATTGTTCCTTAGTGTCTTTAGAAGAAAACATAGGAGGATAGCTTGACAACACTGAGAACATCTTGGTGAAACAGTACAAAATGTTAATTTTATTAAATCTTGACACTCGAGTATATATCTTTTTACTATTACTATACTATTACTATTACTATAAATGGGAAGTATGCATAAGTCACTTGTGCTACAAACCAGACCATGATGGTTGTCTCAAGGAAAAGCACCTGTACAATTATTTTAGTTGTGAACTGAAGGAATTACTTTTCTAAAAAAAACAGAAATAAAAAAAAAAATAAAAAAATAAAAAAAACAGAACAGCACTTTTGTTTTTTTAAAGATTTTATTTATTTATTTGACAGAGAGAGACACAGTGAAAGAGGGAACACAAGCAGAGGCAGTGGGAGAGGGAGAAGCAGGCTTCCCACAGAGCAGGGAGCCCAATGCGGGGCTTGATCCCAGGACCCTGGGATCATGACCTGAGCCGAAGGCAGACACTTAACGACTGAGCCACTCAGGCGCCCTAGAACAGCACTTTTGAACTTAGTGTGTTTCTTGCACATTGTAGGAATCCTGTAGATGCATGTTGACCTGAATTAAGGTATAAGCAGAAGATAATTATGCATGCAAATATGGTAATTATGTATATTTCTCTTCCCATTGAAGAGGTGATTACAGCATTTTTGCAGTCTAATAGGTCAATACGTGCATTTTGGATTTTATTAATCAGAGCTGCAGATGTGTTCTGAAAATACCTCTTATCCATTCAGTTCTGTGCCCTTGGCTCTCTCCTCTATTTCTATTCACAGATACATTTCTCCCTAGAGATTGTTTCTTCTGGACTAGTCTTTTAATCTTCCCAACCCATATTTGGTGGGGACTTCTAGTGCTCACTCATGTCCATGAGAAGCAATTGCACTTTTGTGCCTCCCCTGCAGTTGGGGAGGGCTGTGTGATTAATTCCAGCCAGTGGGCTGTGAGGGAAAGATGTGTGTCACGAATGGGCCAAGGCCGTGAGAAGCTTGTGTGTAATTCTCTAGACTTTCTTTCCTTACATTATCAACTGCGAGGCTGCAAATTTGTGATGATGAAGTCCCCATTGGCCTCAACCTTGAGTTACCACCTGAGGACAATCTCCTTGGAGAGTTACTGGCCCCACAGTGGACTTTGTGTAATTAAGAAATAAATTTTGCTGGTGTCACGCCAATGAGATCTGGGAATTTTTTGCTTTTGGCACAATCTAGTCTCCCCTCACTACTGCACATTCCATCTCTAAAATGGCCTCAACCTACTCTTTGATTATTAAGTCTTTCCTGTATGCGGAGAGTAAATCCTTAAGAATTTGATGTGTCTACATTTGGTTTAGATTACATTGAAGTATTTTCCAAACTGTAGCATGCATACTACTAGTGGTATGTGAGATAATTTTATGTGGGATATAGATAGACTTGTTTGTATTTTAGATATGTATTTACATTTATGGTTTGTTTCTATTTATGGCAAATGATTCTCCTTTTCCATTCATAGTGGTTACAGAAATGTTTCTTCTAAAATAACTTTGGTGAAAATGAAGTGATTTAAAGAGAAATATGAAAGAGATAAAATTATAATTGGCATGCAGTTATGGCAAAAATCAAAGAGGTGGTATTCAAATGACTGAGGGGTTGGGAGACACTCTATCTGCTAAATTATTTGATGGAATGTCTATTAAAGAACATCTCCAGCAGACAGGGAGACTTTTATTTTTGACTCCCAGTGCTTAGCATTAAATTTAGTAAATGATTTTGAAGGAGTGGATATTATTATATATTTTTATCTAGGAACTTAAACAGTAAAAGCCCCAGTCCAATCCTTTGAGGTGGGTTGGAATGTTTTTCTCATTCTTCTGTTCTTTAAGAGGTTCTGTTTGCATTAAGTATATTAGGCTCACATCAGATTTGACCAAAGATTAGCATTTGTGGTATCATGACATTTAAGAATTTAAAATGTGTGGGCAGGGATGCCTGGCTGGCTCAGTCAGTAAAGCATGCAACTCTTGATCTCGGGGTTGTGGGTTCAGGCCCCACGTTAGGCATAGAGATTACTTAAAAATAAAATCTTTAAAAAAAGTAAAAATAAAATATTGTGGGCATAGTTGACATTTTTAAAATGAGGATTTGTTGAGCTTATATTCAGAAGGGATATTGCCATTGGTCTAAAGTCACAAGTGGAGCCCCATTGGCTCTGATTTTTTGCCATCTGTTGGGCCCTAATGACAAATGGCTTTGTGTTCATGTTCATACTGTGTAGTGGGATACTTTGACTTCTCTCAGTATGGTGGACATCCAACTATGAGATGAGAAGTCACGTATTTATCAGTGACATGGACAATGAACATTGTTCTTGTGTGGTAACATCCTATATTGCCATACAAATGTAGCCGAGAAGATGTTCTATCAATAGCTTTCAACTGATAGGCATTTTTATGCTTTTTCAGCACAGCTCCCAGAGCTGTTCCTGGGGAGGTGACAGGCATCCCACACCAGGTGTGTCAGCCCCCTCCTCACTCTCCTGTGTCTCTCCCGCACGCACCCTGCTTTGCTCCTCCTCCCTAAGACCCACACATTGTTATGGAGATTAACCCCTTTAGCAGCAGCTTTAGAGAAAACTACAGTGGGAAACAGTCCACAAAATGGTGTCCATAGAGAGGTACTTTGCAATTAGCAGAGCTGTTGGTAGATCCATCCACTTGTTCTGGTTGGGGGTGGCGGGGAGGAGGGAGTCTGTGCTGACTGACTGGGTGTTATTGCAACTACTTCCAGCAGCTGACAGTCAGCTTTATTGCTATGCTGGTGTCTTTGTGAGGCTTGCCAACCACAAAGCCCTCCCCTGTACTCCATCTCTTACTCTAAAATGCAGGTCGAGGACGATTGCCCTGATTTTCTTAACCTAAGCGATGAATGGCTCAGAAAGTGGTGATTGATATTTACCATAATGACCCTGAGACCTGAAGAGGCAAATTATGTTCATATTATTTTCATAAAATTAAAAAAAAAAAACAAACAGAAAGCCAAATTAAATTCATTAAATTGTTTTTACAAAACTTGTACGTAGAGTTCCCATAGACCCCTCACCTGGCCTCCCCAAATGATAACCTCTTATAAAACCGTAGTGCAATTATTGAAACTGGTAAATGAACACTGATCAGATATTCCTAACTAACCTACAGATCCTATTCAAATTTAGCCAGTTATACCACTAATGACCTTCAGTAATTCTTGCCTGCAACAATCATTATTGTGGTGCTTGCCTTGTGGTGATTTTCTATTCCTGGGATTCCTTCTACATTGATTAATTGGAATTCCACTGTAAGGAAGAGCTGTTTATTCTGAGTTACTTATTATTCATTCAATTATTTATTTGTATTAGTATGGACCATGGATATTTATTTAATCTCTATGCTTTCATCCATTACTGTCATTACTTATTTTGTTGCCCAAATTGTTGTGTATTTGGCTATTGAGAGCTCACTCACGTTGGCTCCCAGATCCTTTCGATTTGTCCCATCATTTTTAAATTTTTTTAAAGATTTTATTTATTTATTTATTTATTTATTTATTTAAGAGCAAGCAGGAGAAAGAGAGAACAAGCAGGCAGGAGGGTCAGAGGGAGAGAGAGAGAGAAGCAGACTCCCTGCCGAGCCGGGGGCTGGATCCCAGGACCTGGAGATCATGACTTGAGCCGAAGGCCGATGCTTAAATGACTGAGCCACCCTGGTGCCCCAACCCCATCATATTTTTAAATCACTTCCTTATTTTCTGGCCCCGCAGGATGTTCCAGGCTCATCTTGTGTTCCCTGCCCCATCCTAGAATCAGCCAATTCTCCTAGGAGTGCTCATTTCAGTATTGTTTTAATGTTCTGTTTATAACATTCTATTCATATTCTTTGAAAATTAATTTTGCCTTGTGGGAGATATTTATGTAGGAAATATTAGATGATTTCTTACCATCTATAGCACTTGACTGTGAAACATTGGTCCATCAACACGTCAGATTATAAAAAGAATATTCTATGTTGTTAAATATGGTAAAAAAAAAAAATAAGGGGGTGGGAATGCCACACAGTTAAGGTCTTCACCGAAAGATCTGCTATGCTTTCTGTTGGTTCTCTATTCTTTTTGCACCTAACCACAGAGGCAATATCTTTTAGACTTTTCCTTGCTTTTAGATTTTGTTATTGCTAAAAAATTCTTTTCTCCCTCATAGATTTTCTCTGACATTCCTCTTCTGCAATTTAGCTCCCAACTGGCCTAAATTCCTCTCTCCTCTCATATTTTATCCTGACACCTTAGCTTTTTGCTGAACTGTTGGTATAGCATCTCTTTCTCTGACCCTTGTGCCAATTTTCCAGTCAATTCAATCAATATATCCAGCTCAACTTTGAAGTGGACTAGAAAGTTTCTTGGCTGAAACTAGAGGGTCTAAATGCTTCCATCAAATGTATCCCAAATACATATTTTTCTAACTAGGATGTGTGTGTGTGTGTGTGTGTGTGTGTGTGTGCGCACGTGCGACATAGATTGATTTCAGGCTCAAAAACTAACAAAACAGTAGTTTATTTTCTTTTGAAATTCACAAATTTTACCACTACCAATCTTTTTAAATTATCCTATTTTAAGAACCTAATTTCTTTAATGTGTGGAAGTTTGGCCTCCATTGTATCTAATCCAGAATAAGAAATGAAATGTTTTTAATTTTCTAATTTGAAATATTGTCATCTTTACAAAACTGTGGTGAAATTAGTATAGGGTGTTCTCATATATCCTTCACTTGGGTGTATGTATAATTTCTTTATACATTGTATTTCAATATATATTACATCTGTGATCTTCCCACTCAGAATTAGTAGGGCCCTATGGTCAACATTTTTTGGTCACCACTTTAGCGCTGATTGCCTTTGACTCCCACCAGTTACCCTCAAGATTTTCCTTTGGGGAAACCATCTCTACGTGGCATTATCAACCATGTGGCTTCGAGGGAATGATCCATTGTTGGCTCCAGGTCTGGGCTCCAACTGGCTTTAGATAGTCTGTTTTGGCTGTGGAGCTTGGTTGAAGGGTGTGTGCATGATCCAACCCAGGTCAATGAGAAGCATGGGGACTTTCACTGGGGCTTCTCACTGGAAGAGAAGTATGGTATTCTATAACCTCTATATTCAGATTTTCAACATGGGGGCAGCTTGCCCAAGTTTGAAAATGACATGCTTAGGAAGGAAGAGCCTAGAGAATTTTGGAGCCTTGAGGATGGATGTACCCAAGCATGAAGCTGGCCCTACTTCCAGACTTTGTGAATCAATGAATTCTAACCCCCATCTTTTTTTTTTTTTCTAAGTAGTTTTGATTTGGGTTTTCTGTAGCTTGAAAGATTTCTATTGATATAGATTCTTTTCTGTGCATCCAATCATGTTACTTATACCTATGTTAGTATTTATTTTAGTTACTTTAATTATTTTAGTTACTTTAGTATTTTGTTATCATAGTTAATTACATGTCCATTTTTCCTCAAGTAGATTATGATGTCCTTGGAACTGTGCATTAAACTCTTGCCTGCGTTTCTGATCTTTGTATAGGATATAGTACATCCATTTAGCTATGTTCTGAGGACCTACTCTATACCAGACTCAGACCTGGGTCTAGTTTTCAATAACCATAGAATTGTGAACTTTATTTAACATGCTACTGTATTCATTTTCTGTTGCTGCATAACAAATTACCACAACATTAGCAGGTAAAACAAGTCACAATTTCCATGGGTCAGAAGCCTGGACACAACTCAACTGGGTTTTCTGCTTAAGGTCTCACCAGGCTCCAGTCAGGGTGCCAGCTGGACTGTGTTCTCGTCTGGAGGCTTGAGTGGGTCGGAGTTGGCTTCCAAGCTCATTTGGCTTGTTGGCAGAATTCACTTCCTAGGGCTGTATGACTGAGGGCCCCAGCTTTTTGCTGGCTCTTGATTGAAGGCTGCTCTCACTAGGAATCTTCAACATGGCTGCTCATGCCTTAAGCCAGGAAGGAGAATCTCTTGCTCCAGTCTGCCAAAACAGAGTCTTATTATATAGTATAACATATCACAAAGTGACAACCGTCCACTTTGCCATTTCCTACTGGCTAAAAACTATTCACAAGTCCCATTTGCATTCAAGGGTAGGGGACCACACAGAGGCATGGACATCAGGAAGTGTCAAATTATGTAGGTGACCTTAGGATCTGTTGTCTACACTACCTTAAATGCTCATGGTAAAGTATCTTCTTTTAGCTCCATAAGTGGATTTTATACCTCTTAGCATCTATAGAATTCAGTTAGGTTTTTAAAATTATAGCTGCATTTTCTTTTTCATCTCTGGAGAGATGTTGCATTTGCCTGAAATTTCTTTTTATGATCACCTGTGTTTCCTTTAGGTTGAATCATTTTACAGATACTCATAAAATGATTCCTGAGGACATGTTTAAAATTTCAAAATACTTTATGTTCTTTTAATGATGTTTAAAAAGTAGCAGCTCCTAGAGTTGGTTGCATTGGAAATTTGATGTAAATATTTTCCAAACAAACCAGGACCTCCTCAATAGCAATATTGAAAAGAACCCCCCAAAATGATACACTCTCTCTGATAACATTTCAGTTCTAAATCTAAAAGCTGGCCTTCTGCCATTTTTAAAAAAATAATAGAATGATATTAAAAAAAAAAAAAACTTCCAAATGTAAAAATTAATACTTTTAATGGGGACCTGTGGAATTTGGCCAGGTTCTTCTTTAAATCTTGCAGAATAGCTAGATGTGACTGTCACATTAGATTTATAAATATTTACTTGGCTAGTTAATTACAACAAAATATCCACTTGAAATAATTAAGAGCTATAATAAGACAAATAAACAAATAATCATCAACGACTCCAAAAGCATTTCCAACCAATAACAAATTACTCTCTTGCATGTATTTTCATATTTTTATGTTTGACTTTGTATCTGCCAATTATTTCCCCCCATTCTATGAATGTCATGATTCCTAGCTACTGTTCAATGCACTATCTTAACTTTCTCTTTTACAAGGTCTTTAAAAGAAAAAGTCTTAAAAAAAAATAACAGTCCCAACTTTACCTGGGTTCAAAAAATTGTTTAATATAGTTTGTATGATACTTTATAGGCACCAGATCTTAATTCCCTTAACACACTGTGAAATGTTATAGTGCTGAACAGTTTATATGTAAACAATCTGTCCTTTATATTCTTTGTAATAAACTATTTTCCAAACAGTAGCATATAAAATGGCATTCAGAGAGACGGGCTTGCAGAAAAATCTCTCCTTAGCTGCTGTTTGCAGTTTGGACACTAGATGGAGTAGTGGTCATACTGATCAGCAAATGTACTGTCAGACCCAAGAGACTTAGTATTTGCACTTAATAGCTTCTATTGAAAAGACAGATGTACCTATAAATGTGTTGTTTGAATTTTTTCTCTTGTAAAGTACTGTAGTCCCAGAGAAGCAATATTAGATGAATTACTTTTTGTTTTTACCTACTTAATGTTTATTTATCTTCCAATCTATTAAAACCATTATCGGACCGTTTTGTTAAATAAAAATCCAGTCCCTCTTAGGGTAAATTGTTTTCAGAATACAACTGATTCTTAAGTACACTAAGTCTTCCTAATTGGACATTTGTTTTCACTTTAGAAAAAAACAGTCTGTGTCCAGTCTGTGGACAATTGTTTAAAAAAATTTTTGGCAAGTTTTTGAGTTGCTGTTTTCAGCTAATAGGGCATAATCACATTTCTGGAATGAGATATGTCAGAGAAGGTGAATGCCCTTGGCTAAATTAATCTGTTTTGAATTGATGTCCAACAGAGCTAACATAGATGTTATCATCTTTATATCCATAGGGTTTTTGCTTATGTTGGCTGGAAATTTGGAGGCTCTCCAAATTTGGTGTCTTCCACATTAAATTACTCTGTGTATGACAGGATTTGAGGTCCAAGTGGACCTCACGGCTTCAAGTGGAAGGTTTATTTCTAATACTTACCTTTCCAGTTTTAAAACATAAGCCAAAAGAAGTGATATTTGTTCTTTTTAAAGTTAATAACCTAATATTCCTTGAAAAGGACCAGATTTTCTATGACATAGCTTATATTGTAGGTATATTCTATGTAAAACCATCCCCCTCAAAACATAAAACTTCTATATCAGATTATATATTTATGTTCTTTAATTTTGCTAAGACGCACCTTTCAGGTTTATGATTAAACTTTATAGGTAGGTCAAAAAAACCTTTTTTTTGAGAAGTTGAATGGAATGTAAAAATTTTTTTTTTAATTTTAAAAGTCGTATTTTAAGTCCACCAAAAATTTTGTTATGGTGGATCTTCTGGTAAAAGGAAGAATCTATCAATCTTTTGTTCGTTTTTGTGCAGAACCCTGTGCTAGGCAACGTGGTAGGCACATGAAGGTAGACAACTTGCTCTGGTTCCTGCCCCGAGGATCTCACAGTGAAGTCAATATTTAAAATCAAATATTACATAACACAGGGAAATTGAATTATGATCACAAACAATATAAAAGACAAGAAAAGGGCTCTAGGCATTAAAGAGTTAGGAAAGGCTTCCAGAGAAAGGTAAATTTTAATGTTAATGTGTTAACCATTAATGTGTTAAAGGTTGTGTAAGATTTTGATTTAAAAAAAAAAAAAGGAAGAAGAAGGGGTGGAAAAAAACCCCGACCAGAAGAATCGGAATGGGCAGAGGCACAGAGATGAGAATTTTCAGTTTGGCTGGGATCACAGGTTAGGGTGCGAAGCCAGGTTCGTGTATTGAGATGGTATTGTGCTGGGCCTTGAACCACAGGCTAAGCCTTTGAACTCCAGCCTCTACTTAGTGGGGAGCAGGTGAAAATGTTTGTGTGCCAAAGTGATATCCTGAAAGTCATGTTTGAAAGGGGTTAATCTGGTAATCCCGTAATAGGTGGGGAAAAAGAAGTGAGGGGGAGAGATGCAGGGAGAGCCATGGAGCACCTATTTAAATAGCTTAAATCCGAATCAGTAGAACCTCAGCAATGGTTTAGGGAATGCAGCTAGAAACAAGGGGTATGTATGAGGTCCAGTGAGGGAAATATGGGTATAGAGGTAATGATATACTGTGCGGGTGAGGTCTAATTATTTGACCTTCTAAATTAATCGAAGTCTGGTCCAAGGCAGGCCATCCTTGTTCATTCGCCAGCACTGATGAGACTTCCAGAATCCATCCACTTGCCAGTCCGTCTTCCCCGCTTGTGGGTTATATCAGTAGCCATACAGGCACAAGAAGGGAAGGAGCCTCATTCTCTGCCCTTTGTGGTCACTATCACACTTGCTCCTTCACCAAACAGTGCGGTCTTGTGGGGGGCTCTGTGGCTGCTGGAGATGGGCCCCCCAAACCTGCCATTTTCATCATCTAGGTAGGGAAGTCATAGCCAGATTTACCCATTCCCCCTTTCCAATGCAAAGCATCATCCTCCATCTCCCCACTTCTTGGATAATCTAGTTTAATTCAACTCTTGTTGGTTCTTGACTTTCCTCAGAGAGGCAAGGGAGCTCAGAATTCAAGAGAGCAATACCCAGCCCTGGGCTTTCCCTGGTAGAAGGATTGAGCCGGGTAGCAATGTAAGGATGTGTAGGTTGTTCGTTGCACAAGAGCATTGGCCATGGGAGAGAATGTGGCTGGAAATCCAGCCTGTATACGGTTTGCCAAGCTGGACAAGCTGCCAAGAGGAAAAGGCACACTTTAAAAATTTTTGCATAAAAGAGCCTTATTGGCTAAGGGAGGTCCTGGTTGAAGGAAGGAAAATATTTTCATTTGGGAGGAGGCTGAGTCGTTAGTGGAAAATAACAACAAAAATCTAACCAAAACACCAATTTCAGCAAATTACTCTGTTATGTGTATAGTTTTAAACTAAATTTTCGTATTTAGGGTTTAAAACAGGTGACATGTTCAGCATCAGGGAAATCCAAACCAAAACCACAATGAGATGCCACCTCACACTGGTCAGAATGGCTAAAATCAACAAGTCTTGTTGGCGAGGATGTTGGCGAGGATGCAGAGAAAGGGGAACCCTCCTACACCGTTGGTAGGAATGTAAGCTGGTGCAGCCACTCTGGAAAACATAATGGAGGTTCCTCAAAAACTTGAGAATAGAGCCACCCTATGACCCAGCAATTGAATTACTAGGTATCTACCCCAAAGATACAAATATAGTGATCCGGAGGAGCACCTGCATCCCAGTGTTTATAGCAGCAATGTCCACAATAGCCAAATTATGGAAAGAGCCCAGATGTCCCTTGATAGATGGATGGATAAAGAAGATGTGGTATATATACACAATGGAATATTATGCAGCCATCAGAAAATGAAATCTTGCCATTTGCAATGGCATGGATGGAACTAGAGGGTATTATGCTGAGCGAAATAAATCAATCAGAGAAAGACAATTATCATATGATCTCACTCATATGTGGAATTTAAGAAAGAAAACAGAGGAGCATAGGGGAAGGGAGGGAAAATAAAACAAGACAAAATCAGAGAGGGAGACAAACCATAAGAGACTCTTCATCACAAGAAACAAACTGAGGGTTGCTGGAGGGGAAGGGAGTAAGGGGATAGGGTAGCTGGGTGATGGATATTAAGGAGGGCACGTGATGTAATGAATACTGGGTATTTTATAAGACCAATGAATCACTGAACTCTACCTCTGAAACTAATAATACATTATATGTTAATTAATTGAATTTAAATTTAAAAATAAAGGTTTATACTGCTATTTAAAAAAAATAAAATAAAACAGGTGATATGGTAATGCTAGCCAACACCAAAGAAATTTTAGGGACTGTATCCAAGAACTTTTTTTAGTATCCATTCATGATATATTCATTCACTATATTTTTATGAAGGGACTTCTGTGTTCAAAGGATGATGGTAGGAATTGAGGATAAAACAATGAACCAGATTAGCATAGCTTCTGTCTTCACACAGCTTACACCCTTGGGGCAAACAGAGACGAGGTAAGCTACAAGTGGACAAGTGTGATGAGACGCCCACACTCAGGCAAGATCTCGGAGGAGGGGCTTGTTTGTGGGGGACCAGTAAGGCCTGGGGGGAGGAGAAGAGAGGGGACCTCTTCCATAGATTGTGGAGTCTACTTTAGACTAGAAGAGAGGCTCCTTTTCCATTGCAACAAGAGGAATGGCAGGAAGGAGGAGTGGGTGTGCATATTCATTATTGCTGTGTAACAAATTACCCCACAATGTGACTGTTTTACACAATGCATTTATCGTGCGTTTATTCTGTGGGTCAGGAGTTCTCCAAGCGTATCTTCACTGGGACTTCTGACTCAGAATCTCTCACAGATTGAGATCAAGAAATGTGGCTGGTTGTACTTATTTCCACACTCAACTGCGTAAGGATCTGCTTCCAAGCTCACTCACAAGGGTGTTGGCAGGATTCCGGTTTTTGTGAGCTGTTGGGCTGACCTCAGTCCTTCCCTGGCAGTTGTCCAACAGACCACCCTCAGTTTCTTGCAACCTGGGCCTCTCCATAGGGCAGCTCACAGCATGGCAGAGTGAGCTGGAAAGGAAGCAAGATGGAAGTCATAGTCTTTGTGTAACCTAATCACAGAAGCGATAGCCTGTCACCTTTGCTGGACTCTTCATTAGAAGGGAGTCAATCCAGCCCACATTCAAAGGGAGGGGATTACACAGGAGTATGAATACCAGGAAGTAGGAATCCTCAGGGACCAGCTGCCTACCACAGTGTAGTTAGTTAGGTTGAAATGTGGTGGCAGGAAAGGTGACATTCTCTTCTGATGGCTTCCATGTCTTCTGTGAGGTAGGAGGACAGTTCTTTTGTTCAGGGCCACAGAGAGTCACAGTTTGCTGGAGAAGGTTTGAGCTGGTCGTTGTGTATCACAGAAGAGAGAATTCACCATGGATATTTACAAGAATCGCTAAGCAGTTTGTTTGTTTGTTTATGTATTTTAAGTAGGCTCCACACCCAATCTGGGGCTCGAACTCATGACCCCAAGATCAAGAGTCACATGCACTACCAACTGAGCCAGCCAGGTGCCCCAAATCACAAAGCAGTTTAAAGCAACCAGATACAGAACTTGCCTCCAAGTGGTACAATCTATATGGATTGTGTGGATTTTCCCAGCAGCCCAGGGGAAGGTGTGGGAAAGGCAGACTGCTGGATCCACAGAGTTTGGGTTTTCTGTTTAGGCAGGTACAACTGAAGGGCAGTGGGGGAACATGCGTGGGTTGAGAGCTTCCTCTAGGGTGTAAATGGGTTGGCTGCAGGTGATAGATAAGGAGAAAGGAGGAATCGAGGGTCTGGAAATATCAAAGAGGTAACTGAGTAAGAGAATTGGAAATATAAGAGACTGTGGCCTGAAGTTAAGATGATGGAATTAAAGTTTCTGAAGGGGGTGCCACTGATGTGGTAGAAGAGGTGCATCATGTGGGTAACCGAGGACCAGGAAGATGAAGGTCACTAAAGATGAGACAGTCATATAATCGAGAGGCTAAGATGTGTTTACGGCCATACCACCCTGAACGCGCCCGATCTCGTCTGATCTCAGAAGCTAGGCAGGGTCGGGCCTGGTTAGTACTTGGATGGGAGAGGCTGAGATGTTGGATAGGTCATGCACATAAATGTTGAAGTGGCCCAGAGCGTTCAGAGGCATGGGCTGGAGGTAAAACTGGGTGCTAACACTTCCAGGGAAGTGACAGGAGGTCTAGAGATTGCAAATGGGACCTCTTCTGGCAATATGACCGACTAGATAGCCTGAAATATGCTCCCACTACACAATACCCATAAATCGGAGTAAGAAATAGATACAGCCCTTTAAATGTCTAGCTGAAACATCTTTTTTAAAAATGTGGGGAAACCTTCGGGGCCAAAACCAGATGGGGTTGGACACCAGAGTGATAAATAGGCATGGAAGCCACTGACAACTTTTATCAATAGTCTAGGGCCTTGGGTGAAGGTCTCTAGTCTGCAGGTGGACAGAGGACAAGGTCATCTGGTTCCCCTCTATTGACGATGGCATAAACCCTGTGGATATCTCTAATCACCCTAGAACATAGGGGTGGGAGGTATGAAGATGAGTGTAACAGGCCATTCTCTCCTCATCTCCCTGACTGCTGAGTCCCCTCCAATGAATCCAGTTGTTTCTGCAATCAGATATGGAGATGGCAAGGCAGCCTCCTGGGCATGGGCACCAGGGCCTTGGGTTTCAATGCTAGGTGTCACATCAACCCTGGATAAAGGGCTGCACCCTTAATAAAAGGTAAAGCTAGAAAAAAAAAAAAAAATCTGTCATTGAAGAGACACCAGGAAACTTACCTATTTCCTCCTAGGCTATGGATGGGAAAAAAACCTCCCATAAAAATGTATAACCATAGTCCCACCCTCATGCAGTTACTCGTTTGGGCCTGTGAATGCCAAGCCAAACAAATAACTTAAAGTGGTTCTGGACCAGAGCACCATGGGCTCCTGGTACATACAATCCAGAGTCAGTCCTTTCTGGAAATGGAACCTCAGCCCAAGCTTCATGCCATTCCCGCAAATTCTCAACTGAACATGAGCCTACAAATCAGAATGACAAAATACACTGAGAGACAAGTCACAAGGAGAGGGAATCAGAAGGAAAATAAGGTAACAAAAAATCAGATTCCCAATTATCGACATAGACAATGGATACCAGCAGAAGAGGAGGCAGGTAATTTGATTCCATGGCAGGGACCAGGAAAACAATTTGGCTGTTTACTCAAAAGCCTTAAAACCTTTCATTCTCTTTTATTTGGCAATTTGATTTCTATAATTTTTTATTAAAGAATGATCAGATATGGACATATAATGCTACTCATCATAGTGTTGTTAAAAGGGTAGAACAGTCTTCCTATCCAAGAATAGGGCAGTGAATCAGTAAATGATAGAAATTGTACAGTATTATTTACATTTATGAACAGTTTTAATGACATGAGGATATGTTTCCCATATAATATTAAGGGATAAGAGCAAGATCAAAAACTGCTTGTTAAAATGGCAGTGTTCAGCTCTCCAAATTATTTAGCTATGCAAAAATAGTTCATTCTGTTCAAATAGGCATTTGATGTATTCAGCATTCTGTTCAAATAGGTACTTGATGTATTTTTGAATACATCAAGACTTGGCAAAGTCTTGCCAAGATTTTGTTGGAGGATTCAGCTGTATTGAAAGAGAAAAGTCTACAAAGAATTTAAGTATAAAATTAAGTATAAGAGTCTAAAAATGTAAAAATGTATAAATAATAGTTTGCTGAGATAGACTTTAAATTCAAATTCTGATGCACTTTAAAATGCAGTCAACATTCACCTACTTGAGTTAGAAACACCATACTGAATCTTTCTATTTTGGGTGTAAGAAGTTCTCAGGGAATTTAGGAGTTAGTAAATTTCTGTTCCGTCTTTGGATGTAATTATGTATCAACTATTTATGCTATCAGAGCCAGGCTATGGGCCACTTAGGTATCAGTGATTTCACTTGATTTCACATTTCACAGTAGCAATGAAGAACATGCCTCCACAATCCTTTCATCTCTATGAATTGAGAAGATGGAATATTTTCTACTAAACAGTGATTTGGTTAATGAAAGCACTTGTCAAACCGCGTCGGGTTGGATTACAGGGGTACACACTTGCTGCTCTCTCAGGTTGTCGTCTGCACAGAACCATCTACAGAGAAAACACAATCCCTGTCTCACTTTTCAGGGTTGGTAGAACATTGGTTTACACTCTGGAGGTTTCTCCTGAAGTTGCTAAGTGACACGATGATGTGTTTGACTTTGCTCCCTCACAGAGGCAGGGAATCTGGCAAGTACTTGTGAAAAGAGGTCTATAGAATAGGAATACCATCAAATCGAGCAATAACAGAGCCATAAGGCACGTCTGTCTTAATTGGAAGTCGTGTCTTAATGGTGAGAGCAAGAGCTAAAGTGTTTCCTTTCTGCCTGTACAACTTCATTCTTTCACTCAACAAGGGTTTCTCGGATCTGAAACTTACTACATTTCGAGTACTCCCAAGTGCTATGGATACAGATTTTTTAAAAGACATAGTTCCTGACCTCAGTGCCATGGATTATGTGGATTAAACTGAAGTCCTACTCTGGGGGAAACCATGATATTTAATCAGCAATTACGGCACGGTTGATGGGCAGGACCAGGCACAGCACTGGACCTGCACAGTGAGGGGGACCATAGTCTTAATGACCTGCAGGGACTGACAGTGGGACACAACAGGGTGGGAAGCACACCTACGCCAACATGAGAGGGAATGTGGGGGAGGGATGACGTTGGAGACCCAGCTCAGGAGTCGCTGTTAGGAAGCAGGTCTGTCCATTGCAGCAGGATTCTGGCTGCTAGGAAGGGGTTGGAAGCTGACTTTCCGTCTTGGGGTGAGATCGATTTAACCAAGGCAAAATCTTCATTCAGAGTGGAAACTGAGATACCAGACAGGGCATGGACAACACATCAGAACCAGGGAAGCAGGTTCACTGTTAACCTCGAGCTGAAGGAGTGGGAAACTGGATTCAGAACCAGAGTCGCCAGAGCTCCTAGCAAGCCGGAAACCACAGGCGTGGCTCCGTAGCTCAGGGAGCAGGATAGGAGGCTGATGGTGTTGTCTTGGGAACACAGGGTTTTGAAAGACGAAGCCAACTAGAGAGCAAGCTTCTCGAAGGGAGGGATCTTCCTGGCTATCACTGGGCTTGGCACCTGATAGGTGCTCAAACAATGTTCATGGGTGAATAAACTACATGAGTGACTCTGTTCTCAAAATGATGTGGGTAATGGGACTTCGAAGGTGATTTGTTTTGCAGTTAGATTTGGCCAGCAAATTAATGTTGTACTGAAGGCTTAATGGGAGCAGGTGAGCCCAGCAACGGGGGATTTTAAGCTGGGGCTGCTAGCGATTCATGGAAGGGACAGATTCCTTTTTCTTTAAAACAAAACATAAACCTCGGAAACACATTATCACGTGATTAGATGAGACCTGGGCCTTCTTTATTTTTTTATTTTATTTTATTTTATTTATTCATTTGAGACACAGAGATACAGAGAGAGAGAGAGAACATGAGCAAGGGGGAGAAGCAGAGGGAGGGGGAGAAGCAGGCCCCCCACTGAGCAGGGAGCCCGATGCGGGGCTCGATCCCAGGACCCTGGGATCATGACCTGAGCCGAAGGCAGACACTTAACCATCTGAGCCACCCAGGCGCCCCAGAGGCCTGGGCCTTTTGTATCATATAAAATGGAAGAGAAGTTTCTATCCAGGGTAATTTTAAGGGTAAATAGTACCAACTGGCCACACAGCTCAAAGGAAGCATGGTAGGTCTAATTGTGGTTAGACCTGACATGGGTCCATCATGCTGCATCAGCTGAAATATGTCTTTCTCAAAAGTTCTGAAAGTATGCCCATATTCAATGATGTTAACACCATATGTTACAACATCGAAGATTGTCTAACTCAGCAACTGAGATTTGTGTTATTATTGAGCCTTTTTTTTTCTGATAGTAATTAGCTAGTGGGTTAAGCTCATTACTGTTCTTGGTTTGTGAAACCCACATCAAATGCATGAAGACAGATAATCATCTGTTTGCCATGAAGGAAAGACATGATAATTATTCTAATTTTTTAAAATTATTTATTTATTTATTTATTTATTTATTTATTTATTTATAAGTAATCTCTCCACCCAACGTGGGCTCAAACTCATGACCCTGAGATCAAGCATCCCGTGTTCTTCCAACTGAGTCAACCAGGTGTCCTGTAATTATTCTAAATTATAAATCAAATTACTTAGCTACAAGTATAAAGGGTGGGGAGAGTTGTAACTAAGATTCAGTCCTGGTCTATAGCATTTGAGTTTTTAATTTATTTTTCTAAGAAACCACACTTTAAGTTTTGACAATGATACATGATAAGACATTAAAGAAACATTTCTAGGCTATCTATCCCAGATCATATAGCTAAGTCCATAAATTATTTCTGTCCATGGAATCAAAGGCCCATATCAGATGAATTTATGTTATCCAGAGTTTTATATTAAAAAATACATCTGACATTATGTTTTCTCCAATCTGACATTATTCTTAACTCATCTCTCAGTAACACGAAATAGTTTATGGCAGTGACCTATAATGAAATAATTGTACCAAAAGCCTGTTAGCAACTCATGGAAGATGAAATTAAAAGATTAAGTCTGGAGTCTGTTGACAAAAAAGCTGGGACACTATTTCAGGGACATACGCAACAAATTAATGAGATATTTGAAAGCAAGAAAATTGTCTGTTTTGAAATTAAGAAACACTATTCTTTCATCCTTCTGTAGGAACTCTACCTGAAGGGTTATTTAGAGTAAAAAAATTAGTCCAATACTCAGCACAAATTCTAAATATTACTGGCAGTGAAGGATCTTCTAAAACCTTTTATACTTAAGATCATCGATCTTATGTAAGTAGATAGAATTATAGAATCCCAGTTTAGAAGGGTTCTGGCATTGACAGATGTGGACAAATTTCCCCAGCTATAAATTGGTACTTTGTAACTCACTACATTGTCAATAGAAATATGTATATCTATAAGTACTAAAAGTTATGATATGGGAGAAACAGATCTCATTAGCTTAGTCCCTCTGAAGTCTTCAAATTTTAAAAAACAGAGAATGCAACCATTCCCCCCCCCTAAACTTTATGGAAGTCTCACACGTAAAACTGACAGAAGTAGACTTGCTTTGATTAAAACAGCTAAGCTTTCTCAGCGGGAGTCAGGAAATCTCTGAGACACCACCAAAGAATAACCCAGGGTCTTGCTGAGCAGAATTTGAAAACCACTAATTGACACTAGATGTTCTAAATGTCAATCCTCAGAGTAAGGCTTTCTTGGAGTCAACCCAGAGAAAGCAGAAAGAAGGAAATAATAAAGATAAATGTAAGAATTAATGAAACGGAAAATAAATATGCAAGGATCAACAAAGCCAAAAGTTGGTTCTATGAAAAGCCTAATGGAAATGACATACCTGGAAATATCCACAAGAGAGAGAAGAAAAGCACAAATAAACAATATTAGAAATGGGAGAGGAACACACCTATAGGGATTGCAGAGATTAAAAGACAGTAAGAAGCTATTATAGGCAAGCTGATATCTATAACCTCGAGAACAGAGTAAATGTACATGTTCCTCAAAAACTTAACTTACCAAAACTGGCTCAAGAAGAAATAGAAAGTTGGAAAGTCCTATAATTATTAACAGGGAATTTGAATCAATGATCAGAATGTTTCACCAGGCCCTGAAGATTGTACTAGTGAGTTCAACTCAGCATTCAAGGAACAAGTCATTTTAATTGTATTCATTTGCTAGAGCTACCATAACAGAAGGCCACAGATTGGATGGCTTAACCAACAGAAATGTATTTTCTCACAGTTCTGGAGAAGTCCAAGATCAAGGTGTTGGCAGGTTTGGTTTCTTCCAAGGCTTCTCCTCAGCTTGCAGAAGACTGCTGTCCTGCTTTTTCCTTATGAGGTCTTTCCTCTATGCGTGAGCATCTCTGGAGTCTTCTCTGTGGGTCCAGATTCCTCATCTATATAAGAGCACCAGTCACATTGGATTAGAGCTTACCCTAAGGGCCTCATTTTAACTTAATCATCTCTAAAAGTCCTGTCTCCAAATACAGTCCTATTCCAAAGTGCTGGGAGTCTGATTATGAATTTGGGGGATACGATTCAGCCCACAACACTAATCTTACACAAACTACTTCGTATTACAGAAAATGATGAAACATGTCCCAGCTCATTTTTTAAAAAAATTTTATTTATTTATTTGCCAGAGAGAGAGAGCACAAGCAGGGGGAGCAGCAGAGGGAAAGGGAGAAGCAGACTCTCCACTGAGCAGGGAGCCCAGATGCAGGGCTTGATCCCAGGACCTTGGGATCATGACCTGAGCCGAAGGCAGATGCTTAACCAACTGAGCCACCCAGGCGCCCCTTTCCCAGCTCATTCTAAGGCCAGAAGGGAAAATGACAAACTAATCTCACTCATAAGAGCAGATGGAAAATTCCTAAACAAAATACTTATAACCTAATCCAACAATGTATTGAAAAATATAATAATCACGGGGTTGAATTTATTACACAATATTATAGTGACTAAAACTCTATGCTCAGCGATTACAGTTCATGGTAAGAAGAGTTTAAAATTGATCAGTTTACCTGTACTTAGTGATTGAAGAAAATGTACTTATTTGAAGATGAATTTGATTTACGTAAGACGTGGAATTTTGGGTGGTCTTACATTCCTTAAATCTACAGGTCTTTTATAAAACTGATTTTTACTGTGGTACCTTCCCTGTGTTTGGACTTATGCTCATTAGAACTTTTCATGTGCTGCTGATGCCTTTCAGGAACACCACCACGAAGCTGAAGGATCCACATTCATAAAAACATGCTAGTTTTCACACGAGTCCTAATGAGCTTCTGGTTGGATTGTTCAGAGGAGAATGTCAGCCTCTGATTTTAAATGTACCCTTGGAGCAAATGTCTATCAGCGTGCGGCTGCTTACATCTGTTATTTTAAGACACTAATCAAGAGGACATAGCATTTCATGTCCCCTACATTATTTGTGTGCCTTAATATAAAATCAGTGTTGGAAAGCTAATTACAGTATTCTGGATTTTGCAGTCAATAGGCATTTGCGATCATGAGTGGGTGCTATTGAGAAAGAAAAATAAAGGAAATACTGTCAAGCAAAGACTATTCAGGAAACTTTATAGGTTTAAATATCACTCCAGTTCAAAGACTTTCTATTTATTTTCTTATTTATGTATTTCTTTAGTAACAGGAACAAGCTGTCTTATATGTTGTATCTGAAGATCTAAACAAGAAAAGGACCTGTGTTTTATTAGCTGAGGTCACTGTGGTAAAAAAAAAAAAAAAAATTCAGGTCACAAGAACAGTCCATTATGATGTCTTCATGAGGATGGACTAATTTGTCCTGTTGCATGGCCTCATCCTTTCCCCCGATTCCAGATGGCCATCTTTCCATGCATGTGCTAGTCACGAGGTACATTGGCTGAAACCATGGATGAAGTAGAACAAATCCATACCCATTACTAGAAAAACTCAACATTTATATCCTGTGCACAGTGGGTCAGTTTAATTGTATTTGCAGGTGAAGGATAGCATTTCTCACAATTTTATTGGAGTTTTTGAGACAATATTTTGAGGTACTGACAGATTTTTTTTTTTTCCTGTAGTTCTTGGTGCCTTGTGACATTTCCTTTTGCCCAGGCAGCTGGGCCTTCTGCACTCACTTCTTCAGGAGAGGGTGACTGAGCTGCAAGCAGAGAACAATGAAGCCAGCTCTTGACTTTGGAGTTTCAGAAGCTGAGGCCTGGCATAGGGTAAAAGACTAGAAAGGATTGCTTGTAGATACTCAAGGAGGCAGATGGACTCAGATCCATTCAGGACGCTGCTGGAGTGACCTTGCGTCAAGCAGGTTGACAAAGAAAAAGAAACATCGGTGTGGCAGTCTAGGCAGGTTGCCTGAGTGCCATCACCTTTTGCCCTCGGTGTGGCATGTGAGCCGAGAACGAGCTTGTGGGGCCAGGGGAGCAGTGAGGTTGCCGTCCCCGACCCAGAGTTATGTGAGAGCAACAGAATGTTCCTTCCCAAGCACCCAAGAATAGCATGAAAGTGGCACGGAAGAGGCCCTAGACCGGAGGCGGCTGGAAAGTTCAGGAAGGAGGCAGGATATAACAGTGACCTCCATGGGTCTCTGGCCTGAGGCCAGTGAAGGCCAAATGGGATTAGGGACTTCTTAGAGGATGCCAGTATACACAGGTGATGACCCCAGTGCCGCCCTTAGACTCAGGCACAAGGTCACCTTTGCTCTGGGCTTGGCCTCTTCCAGTTACCCTCCTCTTACATGGCAGGGAACGTGCCACCTGGAGCCTGGAGCCCCTTCCCGGGGCCATGCCTCAGGTACCTGGGGGCCTGGAATTCCTGGTCCAAACGGCCCTCAGCCCACTTCCAGGCCTGTCTGGTTTGCCTCCCTTGACCCATCTTTGTGAGGGTGAGGGTGAACTGTACTGCTTCGGTTCGTAGCCACAGGCCAGGAGGGGGCCATTAGCAGGCTAGGCTGACAGAAAGCGCATATGTGGGTATGAACGGAGCTCACAGCTCTTACAGAGCAGGACGGGCCTGGGGGCAGCAGAGAAGGGTGGGCCTCAGGCTGGAAGCCAACTCTCAGTGTGGCCACTTTCCAGGTCATTATGAAGGTATATTTTTATTTGTTAAGTGGAGGATAGAACGTCTTCTAATTAACAGTCTCTTAGCTTGCTTTATAACCTCAATGTTCAGACAGATGGAATGTGGGTTTCCACTTGTACCTTCGTGCCTGTCTCATCTCCCTGCCCCACTGTGACTTCTCAGAGTGTCAGCCTTTCACTCGGCTCCATGGCTGGCCTAGGATGGCGCTCAGTGAGTGTTGCCTGAAGGAATTTGGAGAATAAATGTGTTTTTGACAGCTGTTCACCTGAAAACCCATGAAAAGTTAACTACTGGCATTGAGAACCCATGAAAATATTCTGGCGGAATTTGGAAACAATACACAGGGGTTGGCATAGGTTGAACACCGCTAATCCACTTCTAAATGAAGACGGGGTGTCACTGCTGCTTCTGAGGAAGTGGAGTAGGGGAAGCCCTTGACTTGATTATGGTCCAGGAAGCAAGCCCAGGCTTCTGCCTCGGCGCTGGCCTTGGCTGGACCCAGTTGGCGGCACGTGGGCTTCCTCTAGAGCTTGCCGTCAATGGGTCTGGAGCCAGCAGCCCGCGCTCTGGGCAAGCAGGGCTTGGCTCCTGCCTTGGGCTCGGAGACCGTGCTGGCGCCGCTACAGAGTTCTTGGCCCTGCTTTGCTCTAATTAACCAGGCTATCGGTGGGGCGAAGCGGGTCTGCGGTGATGTCTGCTCTTCTGCGGACGCCTCAGCTGAGGGAAGAAGTTCTGAAATGAAGACTATTACATAATGATTTTATGAATAACACATAGCTTCCTAAAACAGGTCTTTTTCTATTACATTCTCAGAGCAGGTTTTAGAAGCAAGCCAATTTTAGACTCTTGTAGTAAGAACAAATCTAGGAACCTTCATCAGGTGTGACGCATTTGATGCAAAATATAGATGGTCAAGGAATGATGTTGCTTGGTAATAAGTGCAATGATATGATGACCACTAAAATATATATGAGCTCAGGGACGTATGTCAAATGACACACTGAAGGATAATTAGGTGAAGGAAGGAGGTAGCTATCCTAGTTTTATTCAGCATAAAACTGAAATGGAGGGTTTCATCCCACTAGATGGGGGGAGGGGTTGTGCCACATTTACTGAGCTCTGGGGGGAGTCTTTGGATCTATTGAAGCAGAGTGGACAGAGCCCGGGACATCTCCAGGGTCATGAGCATTCTCTGGTGCTGACTGGGTTTGGAGCTTAATTATTTAAATGTTTCCAGACTCAAATGACTGATGAGCTAACATATTTTTAATTCAGGCTTTCACAGAGCAAGCTGTAAGATGTGCTGAAAGCAAACTCTGTAGAATGCCTTGCTAAACGGATACAAACTGAAAAATCCAAGCCATGAATTTGACTTCGGTGTTCACATTTGAAATGATGAATTTAAAATGTTATCCAAATTTCAAGGGAACAGAGCTTGACATCAGTTCTTGTCCTGAGCGAAGGCTTTCGTGAAGAGAACTAGAATTTGTTTTGTTGTTGTTTTTAAAGAGAGAAAAGAATGTTGTTAGAATAAAGAAAAAGAATGTTGCCAGAATGTTCCACTTAATTTAGCCCTCTAAAGATAAACACACTGGTGAATCATTGCAAGTTGATGTTACTATTTTAACGTTAATTCTGTAACCTTTTCCTACCGCTTCCTGTCTACTGAGTAAGGTGGGTTATAGGTAGACTCACTTAGAGGAGAGTTTGTTCCTGTCAAACTCCTTTTAAGTTTTCCAGTGGCTCAAACTATTTCTGATATAAGCAATCGCTACTCGGCGGGGGGGTGGGGGGGTGGGGAGGGCTTAAAATAGTACTTTAAAGAATAAGCATATCGGAGAATGTTTCAGTTTCTAGATTCTATAGAGTTAAGACAGTTTACTAATCATCAAACTTAGTAACTGATCTCAAATGAATTGTAGATACTTTATAGCACTATGCAGATGGTAACTGAATCTTGAGAGTCGGTCTTGCAAAATTGGCTGTGGAAAATACTTGCCCTGTCCCCAACAAGCCAGATCTTTGTATCCCTCTATGCCTTGTCTCCTCTGTCTTGATACCATGTCTTTTTATATGTTCCATTTTCCAAGTTGAGGGTGACTAACTAGGCTGTTCATCCTTTCTCAGAAGATTTCCCTCTTGGTGGTTATGCTTGTGGCAGAAGCTCTCATCCACCTGAGCTTCACTAGCAAATGCACCGTCTTATTTATGTTTGCATCAGATTATCAGTAATAAATGTTGACAGCAAACGTTTCTGAATGGATGCTATAATGGGTTTTCAGCAAGTAAATGGTCTTTAGCTATAGAAATACCAAATCTCTCTGTAAGAATCACAGCATCCAACCATGGGGCTGTTTCTAGAGCTTTGCAGCACTTGAGGCAAGTCCTATGAACCCACTCAGCTGGCCCCCACTCCTTCGGGTCTGCCCAGTGTCCTGCCCTCACTGCTGCCTCCCTCCTTCCTTTGTTTTTCTTCCCAGCATCCATATCCAGGCCACATCATCCTGCTCTATATTCTGGATCTTTATACTCCTGGCATATCTTTTCTCCTCCCATGTTCTCACTCTCCATACTGTCGAAGAGCCCATTCATTTTTATCTTAGGAGAACCCATTGTAGTCATTGGGAAAACCCAATGAATTCCAGGAAGACAGTTACTCAGCCTAGTGTCCGAGAAGTGGGAGAAATGCTGCTTATGAGCTGATTGCTGCCTGTTCCTTTAAGGAGTGCTGGCAAGATCGAGGAGAACTGCCTCACGTAGGTAACACGTAGTTTCAGCTGTGCTCTTACTAAAAGATTTTTGAATTCTTAACCCAACATTGGCCTAAGCACTTATGGTGTTAGCCTCAGGGGCATCCTAGACCCAGTTGTTTGAATGCCATATAGAGTTAGATTCTTGGAAGTCCCCCAAGTCCATGGTATTGAAACTCTTCTTTATAATCCCTCTACTCTTTTCTCCTGCTAAATACCTTTTCACTCCCTGCTCAGATCCCACTACCGGGGCCTTTTCTGGTATCGTCCCACCACCAACCACACTTTCTACCTATGAGCCCCCCATTAAGACCTTAGGTGCAGCTAGAGAAGCAGTAGGGCCACCTGGGCTGTCTTTCAGCACATTCCCAGGGAGAGGGAACTTTTAAAATGACTTGCTTAATGACATGTAGTTTGTTAAGATAATGGTGATGTCCTAGGCTGAATAACATCTCCCCCCCTCCACCCACCCGGAGCTCCCCAGGAGGTCTGCATCCTAGTCTCCAGAACCTGTCAATATGTTACTTTACATGACAAGGGGACTTTGCAGATGTGATTAAATTAAGGACCCTTGAGTTGGGAAACTTATCCTGGATTATTTAACTGAGCTCAATATAATCCCAAGAGTCCTTATAAAAGGAAGGCAAGGAGGTCAGAGAAGAAAAGGAATTTGACAGCAGAAATGGAAACTGGAGTGATATAGCTATAAGCCAAGGCTGGAAGCTTCTAGAAGCTGGAAGAGACAAGGAATGGATTCTCCTTTGAAGCCTCCAGAAGGAGTTCAGCTCTGCTGATACCTTGATTTTAATCCTATAAGATTTATTTCAGATGGCTGACCTCCAGAACTATAAGAATAAATCTAGGTTGTTATAAGCCACTAAATTCGTGGTGATTTATTACAGTGGCAACAGGAAACTAATAAAGATGAAATGACATAGGCAAACTATAAGAGACTCTTTTTTTAAAAAGATTTTATTTATTTATTTGAGACAGAGACAGAGCACAGAGGGAGAGTGAGAGGGAGAAGCGGACTCCCTGCTGAGCAGAGAGTTGGATGCAGGGCTCGATCCCAAGACCCCGAGATCATGTCCCGAGCTGAAGGCAGACGCTTAACCAACTGAGCCACCCAGGGGCCCCAAGAGACTCTTAACTCTAGGAAACAAAGTGAGGGTTGCTGGAGGGAAGGTGGGTGGGGGGATGGGGCAATTGGGTGATGGGCATTAAGGAGGGCACACGATGTAATGAGCACTGTGTGTTATATGCAATGGATGAATGACTGAGCTCTACATTGGAAACTAGTAATGCACTATATGTTAACTAATTGAATTTAAATAACATAATTTTTAAAAATATAAAAAAATTTTTTTAATTAAAAAAAAGATGAAAAGACAATGCGAAAAGCAAATTGAAAGCAGAACTGAGACTCAAGGAGAGAAAGCACCCATAGGATGGCTCATTGCTTCTTTAAGAGCAACCACAGCAGCTCCCCATCTTGGCCTGTGTCCCTGATGGTAAGTTAGAGCCTAGTTAAACCCTGATTGCTGTCCAGTGCCTTTTCTTCTCTTGCACCTCATATCAGAGACAAAGGTTTATCTCCTTTCCCCCCATCGCTCTCAGGAACTTTTCTACAACCATCTTGGAGGCATCTTCCTCAAAGACGGTAGCTAGATATTTGCTCTGCTGCTCATCAGTACTTCTAGAACCATTTAGATGGCTGGTGTGGATGCTCACTGTTGTCTATGCCCAAGTTTAGTGCTGTGAATAGTAAGCACAAGATGAGACCCTAGTCATTAAACTTGGGATCTTATCCTTCATGTCCTTAGAACAATGGTCTTAGTGGGAAAATTCTGAGACTTCGGTCTCCAGCTAAATCAGCCAGGCAAACTCATTGATTACCTTCTATGTACTCAGCACTTAGCTCTTGGTGTCCTGCATTGATACAAGAAATTTGGGTAGTCTACTTCTTCCTTCAGCAAGTGCCTGCATAAAGAGCTAAAAGCCACATGGTGAAAAAGAATCGTTTCCCCAATTAATCTGAAGCCTAAGTAAGTATTAGTACTTACTATTTTTTACTAATGGATGGCAAAATGTACTTTCGTAAGAGGAAACTAAATTTTCATTGGGCTATTTAAGGAGGTCAGGCAGAAATTGATGAATGAGTAAAAAAAAAGTGACCAGTACTTTTTAGGCATGATGGAATTCTCCTGTAGGTGAAATGTGAAGTGACTGAAGTTAAGAAAGGGCCCTGCCGGGACCACAGTGTTTGTCTATTTCTCCATGTGTCACTTACTTAGTCAGATACTCATCCTAAAAACAATTGCTGAGCACTTAATATTCTCAGAGCTGTGAAGACTGACTGGATCCCTGCCTTCGGGGGGCTGTACATTATAGCAGGGCTAATCAGTACATATTTGATCAGGAATTATCCAAGGTAAGAAACATCCTGTTACTAAAAAAATGTTCAGCTTAAGTTAAAATTAAACAGCTTAAGTTTCAGTCACTCAGAACCCAGGATACCTTGTTTGATGAATCCCAGAGAAGTATCCCATGAAGGAAGTTTTCTTGGTTGCAGAGTGGTTTTGCCCTTGCCAGAAAAGCTCTTTAAGATCCAGCCTATGGGCACCTGGGTGGCTCTGTCCTTTAAGCGTCTGCCTTGGGCTCAGGTTATGATCTCAGGGTCCTGGTATCTAGCCCCATGTGGGGCTCCCTGCTCAGCCGGGAGCCTGCTTCTCCCTCTCACTCTACCTGCCACTCCCCCTGCTTGTGCTCTCTCTCTCTGTGTCTCTCAAATAAATAAATAAATAAATAAATAAATAAATAAATAAAATCTTAAAAAAAAAAAAAGATCCAGCCTAAACCTTTTTCCCTTTCCATACTATACAGCTAATTAAAATATCCCACAATTTCTTTATAGAACCATGAGTCAGGAAGAGATGTGAGAGGTCCTCAGTCCATTCTGCTGACTTGGGCACAAATGCTTTCAGGAGCCAGGCAGGTCATAGAGGAGTGTGTGGCTCAATGGAAGACAACAGGGAGTAGTGGGTATTTTGGCAAATTGAGAGCATATGCCTTGCTGAAAGCTCTCAAGGTCTGGCCTTACCAAATGTTCATGTTCGCAGGCCAGGTTTGATTAGGCTGCCAATTGGCAGCCCTTGATTGTTCATCTCGGAAAACAGTAGGCTGACCCTTTCTGAAAGCCTATTAGAGACAGTTGTCTTTGAGTGTTTGGGTGACAGGCTGCCCTCGGTCAGGCCAGCGTGCACTTGCCAGCCACCTGTCAGGGGGATGGGGGGGACCTTGCTATCTGGTTGGGATGAGCATCTATCATGCTCTTCACTAAGTTATGGCTTGTGGAAAGAACTTGTTCAGGCTTTATATTCCTGGCGCAGATTCTGTAAACCTGCTTTTCCCTCTGGTTGCTGGTTTTATAACAGTAGACTCATGCACAAAGCAGCTGTAACTGCCTTTTAAGCAACAGGCCATCCTTTTGGCTGATGGATGGAGTCAGGAGTCTCTTTTGCCAATTACTCAGCACTGAATCAGACAGATGCCTTACTCTGCATTCTGGGGACCCGGTTGTATTGCTGCCGACTCAATAATTTTTTGAGCATTGGCCATAATGAAGTGTATGTAAAGTTCCTGAAAACTATTCTTAAAAATCCTTGAAGTGATAAATAAATTGATCTGGATAATGGTAAACATATATCATTCTACTTTGATTTATAGATTTATAATTTAGTCTCCCTTCAGAAATAATTTTTAAATGCAGTTATCTCCTGGAATTTAGAAAGAGACATGTATCTCTTCACAGGCAGAAATTCTACCATGTTTATTTTCATACCAACACCACTGAGTACTTTTGAAGACCAGGAGATTTCTTTTTGTGTTTTTTTTTTGGAAGGCACAAAAGATTAGCTTTAAACATTTTATTAGTCAAATTGAGACAGAAACTTGAAGCCTTAAAAGAAATTATTCTTTGCCATTAAAATTGGGAATTCAACAAAATCAGATTTTGTAAAAAGCAGTTGGGTTTCTCCAGAGAACCTCCCCGTTCCTGATAAATACTATAGCATGTAGGGATTGCAGACAGAGATGCTACAATAAAAAAGACCTAAATGTAAATCCAAATCTGTAATTTGTGCAACCTGAAGCAAGTTTGTCTTAACCTCTCTGAGTCTCAATTGTTTCATCTACAAAATGTGAATAATGGTAATAATACTGAACTCAATCCTATCGTTAGGCTTAAGTGAGATAATGCACAGGGAAAGAATTAGACACAGAGCCTGGCAAATAGTCAGTGCTCAAAAATGTGAGCTGTTCTTAGGGTGAGTAGCCTGCAACTCAGACACAGGTATCTCTGGAAGAGAAGGAAGGAGCTCCTCAGTGGTCTCCTGCAGTCGGAATCATCTGGGGAAAGGCCATCTTGGGGGCAAGGGGCAAGTTGCTAGGCGATGCTTGATGAGTTGGTTCTCACCGTAACCCGCCAAGGCTTCCCCTGAATGTTTGTGCAGGGCTAGGCCAATGCACAGGTCTGCCTTCAATTCTGCGCTGGGCTACAACTCCAGGGCCGAGGCATACTAGCCTTACATCCAAGAAATCCCATTTGGATGCCAGGATTTACTTCTTAGGGTAGCCCAGGCTTATTGGTTGTATTAGAAAAACTAAATATATCTTACATATCGGGGAGCCATCTCTCTGTGACTTTGTCATGTTTCACTTGATTTCTTTCACTGAGATGGACTGAGGTGGCTCCTTTTGTCTTTCTAGCCACCAGTGCATTTACTTTGAGAGTCACTGTCGAGTAAGATCCTGCAGTGTGCACTCCTTGGTCCAGATGATCTTTTATTCCCTCTCATCCTTTTGTATTGTTAGAGTAAGAGAAAAGCATTCCTGGACTTCCAGTTTTGTGACTAATGAGGGATGTCTGTGTTCAGGGGCGCCTCCCTGAGCACGCAGTTGGAAGCCTGTCTTTTTCATACTACAGGAGCAGTAACCGCAATCGACATTAAGTGCCGGAAAGGTTCAAGACAAAACTTGTGCGCTAAATGCCCATTTCTTTCTTTTTTTTAAAAAGAAAAAAACTAGATTTTCCCAGACTGTAGTCAGATAAACATGAGTTCTATTGGAGTTATAAGAGTTACACCAAGAGGAGGTGAAATAAGTTTGGGAAACCTTGGTAGGTCATATTAAGAGGTAAGTGTTCATGAAAGAGAGTTCATCCCTCTGATCTTTTTTCTGAGAAACGGGACATGGGATCTGCCGAGATTCAAGGGGAGTGAGAATAGGCTTGAGAATTCAGTGACCAGCAGAGAGAAGGTGGATATGCAGACCCCCTCTGTGGTAATAGCAGCAGGCCCTAAAAAAACAAAAAAGAGAGATAGCAAAGAGTAGAATCAGAATCAGGGGAACACACGGAATTTTGATGGAAGGAGTTTGTGCCACAGATGGCCGGCAAGCAGAACGCCGCAGTAATCTGAATCAGAAAAAATTAGCGTGTTCTCTCAATACATGTATATTTATTAATTTAGAAATTATATACATGGACCACTGTAATATTATATCATGTATATTATGCAACATAAAAACAAAACACTGTTAGGGTCAAGATCAAGGTGAAATAAACGCTGCAGTAATCTAAATCAGAAAAAAATAGCATGTTCTCTCAATACATGTATATTTATTAATTTAGAAATTATATACATGGACCACTGTAATATTATATCATGTATATTACACAACATAAAAACAAAACACTGTTAAGGTCAAGATCAAGGTGAAATAAACAATATTTCAAAAATAACAGAAGTTTGTTTTAATAAGACTAAAGTCCTATGGGCAAAAATTACTAATTTTTTTAACGAGGCAAAGATGGAGTATGCAGTATTAATTTTCAAATCTTGGTTTAATGTTGTAAGAAACAGCAACCCCATGGTTTGGTTCTCTAGGAGTTTATCCTGATACGTGGCTTTAATGACAGAGTTGAAAAGAGATCTTTTTGAAGACGCGTACCTTTGAGCTTGCAAAATCGTAATTCATTGCAAGCAATTTTTCATCCAAACCGTTGGTTGCAGTTCAGCTAGTAAATGGCTTTCTTGCCCATTGTCATTGGTTCTTCTTGAAAACTAATCAATATGTGCTGCATCTTTGGATTTTAGCAAATGAGTTGAAAATTCACACACACACAGAAAAAAAGGGAAAGCAAAAGAAAATTCACTGAAATTCTTCATTTTGAAGCTTTTCAAACCAGATAAAGAATTCAGTTTCCTAATCTATATTAATTCCATGCTGTGGAACTATTTACTGTATGTTTCAAGTCTGACATTTAGAGAAGTGAAGGTGCCATGAAGCTCTGTATATTAAGTATTATTGTAGCTTAATAATTTATCTTTTATGTAAACATAAATGTTAAGAGAAGTTCTAATCATTTCTTTCCTCATAACAGTGGATCACTTTGCACCCTCCTTGGTGTGTATTCAATCCATTGTAGAGACTATTAATGTAAGTGACCAAACTACTTCTATTCTTTCAGTGCTTGTTCTTTAAAAAAATAAAATAAAATAAAATAAATAAATAAATAAATAAATAAATAAATCCCAGTTTAAAATCTAAAATTACTCATCATGTCTGAATCCAAATCTAAAACTATCCAATGTTTCTTTTCATTCACACTTGGAATTCTCATTGAACATCCCCCTCATATTCTGTCATGGTTTTCCAGTTTGACCTCTGTTTGTCAGTGTTTTTGTTAATTTTGAAATGACTGTTTCACAATCAATAGTTATTTAAATATACTAATACATGTTACCAGCTTCTAACTCATTGTTTTTCATCTTGTGCCTTCTTTCTGGGTTTACTTTTCATCTTGCTAAAGTACATCCTTTAGTAAGTTTTAGTCTCTGTATCTGTGTCTATGAAGGTGTCAATGTTCTGCTCATGAATGGGAGGATAGCCTAACGTGAAATTCAAGGTTGACAGTTTCTTTCTTTCAGCATCTTGCCTGTTGGCATCAGTGATTGCTAATGAGAAGTCTATGTCGGTCTCAATGTCATGATTCTTTTATTTCCAAGATTTCCTGCGAGTTATCTTCCATATTCTTGTATTTTTGTCTCCTTTTTTTTCTATTTGCTTTTGATGTCATGCTTTCACTTATCTCTTTGATAAACACAGTTATTAAAAAAAAATCTTTATGAGACTCTTCCATAACATTGAAATCATCAAGATTGAAATCATGTTTTATTGATTATTTTACTTACTTGCTTTTGAAATATTAGCAATCTTAATTTGGAATTCAGCTTGCACATTCATTTTGAGTGGAAGGTTTCGCCTTGTTTTTTGCTTTTTTGGTTTGATTTTGACTCTCTTTCTCTCCCCCTCTTTCATAGTTCTGTGGTTTGAAGTTGCCTCTCCCTTGCCCTCTGCTCTTCCAGTCTAGAGTCGGCTCTTCTGCTGACGTCTTGGGGTTTCTGCATGAGTTTGATGGGGATATTGCCGATCGAGTATGGAGGGAGCCAGCGTGAAGCTGATTTTGTTCCTGATTTTGAGACGTTATCCTTCCTGGGCCCATCTAGGTTTTATAAAGTCATGGCTTCTAGAAATGGGTCAAAAGCCATTTTTTTTTTTCCCCAACTTCCTTTCTTGATTCAGGGGACCTCATTGAAGCGGAGCCTGGCTCTCACCCCGCCTTTCTCATGCGGAGCTCTCTGAAACCCATCACCACGCAGGAGTCATGCCTGGGCCTCTAGCCTCTCTTTTGCACCTTGAGCACAGCACCCTCATCAGAAGCCTCAGTATTACTTTGAACTTTCGGCTCCTTTCTGATTCATGGAAGTGGTTATCTAGTTTTTTAAAGCCTCGCTGTCACTTACCTGTTTAATATTTTATCTATCCTTGCTGTGTGTGTGGAGCAGAAGGGTGGTGTCCAAGTGTGGACTCACCAAACCACCTTGACCAAAAGTCCAAACATATCAGATGACCATGTCTGATACTTATAGCTTCATTAAGGTCTAGATGCCAAGCCAAGTCCCAAGTATGCTGACAAGTGTCATGGCTTCACATTAAGGTGTTATTTAAGTCTGTGTGAATAGAAGGCTTTTTGTAAGGACTGTGTACAAGGGAAGAGAAGCAAATGTTAATAAGTAATTCAGGAGGCACCCCCTCCCACTTTACACCAGAAGAGAAATCTCAAAGGAGAATGGTTAGGAATAATGGAAAACATAGGCATGTCAAGTGAGTATTCTCCTAAAGTCCAGACAATAGAACATTAGATAAATGTCTAATTTTTTTGCCCTGATCTTCCTGGAAATACTCTCTGTCACAAAACTTCCTCCTGTGAACTTTTTTCTTTTTTTTTTTAATAGTTCAGGGATTTGGTTTAGTACTTAGGAGAGTTATAAATCCAAGCACTTTGCTCATTGTCACTATCAGTATACAATAACTGTTCTAGTAAAAGCAGTATCTGAAATCTTTTCAGAACAGATTTCCAGTAGAATCTATTCCCAAAGGAACTGGGAGCAAGCTTGACTACTTCCTAATTGGTAGTCAATACCCTAGCACTTCTTTATTTCCTTGAGTGAATCAGAAAGTGAGAAGATCAAGAAGGGCTGATAGGCTGATCTGGGTGTCCGAGGGATCTGCTGGGCCAAGCAATGGATGATTCATTCTCTTAATTTTTCCATTCTAAGGAACAAAGTCTAACTTTGCAGAGAAGTATCCCACTTGGTCCCCTGAAAGCCAAACCATGGTATTTTTAACCAATAACTCTGGGAGTTGCTACACCTCTTGGAAAAATGTGTCTGCTTCTTGGTCCCCACAGTTTGGGGGGGGGTGCTGTTCTTGGGCTACCTGGGCTTGGATTACAGTCAGATTACAGTCAGCAAAGGGAGAGCATGATTGCCACCAGCTCCCATCTGTGTCCCCAACACGTGAAAGCATCTCATAAGAAAGTTAAGAAATAATATGAAATAAGCAGAACTCTTGTAGGAAGACATGATGTTTTCTTCTTTGAAATTGAGAGAGAGAGAGAGTTGCTAGTAGAGTTTTTTGAAGAAAGATGTGATAATGGCCAGGTTATCGGCCGGTGCGCGTTTGAAGGTGCTTGATGCCCACTGGGAGCCTTGTTGTTGCTACCTTAGCTGGTCAGGTCTGGAATCGCAAGTATCTCGCGACCAACCTCAGGCCAACAATCCTTTAGACACGCCCCCCCCCCCCCCCCCGCCCCCGGTAACAGGTTGTAGCCTTCTTTCTGTAGGTGGGATGACACTGAGGGTATTTGGGATGCAGGTGCTCCAAATTTACCACTGGCGTCAAACATTAGTCTGATCTGAAGAGAGCTAAGGAGGTTAATAAAAACAGGAACTAAGCTTATGTTTAAAACATGCTATAGAACTTTCGACTTATTGATGCTCCTACTGGGCCACACAGCATCTCTGGGACAATTAGAAAGGGCCTGGTAAACATTTCACATACAGGCATTCCCCAACTAGAGCACGTTAACTATGGGTCTGAATGAGATCAAGGGAAGGAGTGGATTCTCCCTGGAGCTTGAGGGAAATGTTCCCCTCGCTGCGCTTTTTCATTGTTACAATGCCACCTTCTGATGGCAGGTAGGAGTGGGAGAGGGGCAGTGGGGGGCGGCAGGCGCGTGCAGGGGGACACGGAGCAGATGGGTATGTGGCAATTCATGCTGTTTGTAAACAGCTTCATTTCTAATAGCCACTCGGCATTGGTTTCATTAGAGCAAGACATCTTTCTTTGTTGCTCATCCCTTGTTTATCTCTGACATCTTCCAGAGCAGCTGGAGAAGTTTGGGTAGGGTCCCCATCAGGTGAGGGAGGGAGCTAGGGCGTTCCTAATAAGGAAGGGGGGCCTGTGGCAAAACAGTATAAAGGATTATTTTCCACCCTTTTAAATTGCAAAACAGTACTGAAGGACCACAGTCCCTCATCTGAAACCCTTGGGGGGTCAGGTGTGCTTGAGAATTCAGAATTTTTGCATTTTAGGAAGGTAACATAATGCATATACAAAATGCTGCATATCATCCCCGGCAGGGCCCGAACAGATTCTCATAACAATAACATTAAAATTCTTGTTGTAAAACATGTTATTTACTCAAAATGAGATAAGCAAAGATCTTAAATAGCCTCCCATCCCTTCAAGTCATGTTGTGGCACACATGTATTTTGGAGCCCTACTTTAAAAAAACAAAGAACCTTAAGATTTTCAGAACTGGATTTTGGAATTGTGTATAAGAGATTATGGTTATTATATAAATCACGTCATGAGTTAGGCAGCGTTTAATGGTCTGTCCTTGGAACCTAATCCAGTGTTTATGAGAACAAGTGTTTTTCAAATTACCAACAAAACAAACGTTTGGCACGCAATCCATTTATAATTTGGTGACTGAATTGTATTAATGAAAATAATCAAGAGTCTCATTTTGAACCGTGTACAGAGCTAATACAAATATATTCATATTAGTATGCACCATCAGTACATAACACTTCTTCGCTACTCCTTACCAAAATCTCAAACTTCATGAAATGTTCCTCTTCCTTTTGTCATTCGTATTTCCCTGTTAACTCCTAGCTAGCTTGCCCTAGATTTCTACCGATGACACTCAGTCTGGGTGCTTGGCAATCTTAATCAGGGCAAGTAGTTGAAGTATGGAAGCCACAGTGATTTCAGTCTTATGGGATCCAGGCATTTTAAACAAAACTATGTGAAGAATGTTTTCTTGAAATTCATAGAGTGATGTATCTTCAAAATTGTGACAGAATTGAAATAAGGGGGATAAAGTCTCAGTGCAAAAATTCAACTTTTCTTTGAAGAAAATGTTTTTGTACTAGCATGGATATCATAAATGGTGTATTCTGTGTAAACAGTAAAGGAACCTCAAATCTATAGGAAAACGAGAAGTGAGGTTAAAAACAACTACTTCGAAGCTGTCGAAATGGAAGGCAAGATTATAAATAATTGCAAGTGATTTGTCACCAGGAATTCCAGTGGTAGACGGAAATGTGAACTAAATGAATTGCTTTTCCAACTGAACAACCCTGAGGGTATGATAACACCACAACTGGTAGTTGTTTTTTTAAATCTCGTCAAATAGAAAAGCTGTACACCCTTACTGTACTGTGGATTCACCGTATCATAGGTCAAATGAGGGCACTGTCAGTGTTTTTACTCTATCTAAGAAAATGCAGAAAAGAGAGTGGTGCTGTCCCCAGAACCTAATGTCCTAACAGCCCCAGGCCATGGCACATCATTTCTTCAACACTCTGTCCATCCTTATGCCTTGCTGTCGTAAGGCATTTTAGGTGACTTTGCATCTTTGCACAGCCAAATTAAAGAAGTGTACTTTCCTGTGTTCGTAAATGCGTTTTTCTTGATCCTCAGCTTTCTGTTACTTAGGTGGCTACAGATTGTAACATACGGTGGAGTCCCCTGACATCTTTTGACAATTCTTTCTGGTGTTATTGGTGACGATTAATGAAATTCCTTTGAATTTCTCTGTTTAGGATAGGTGGGCAGAAATTCTGACCAGGAATAGGGACACTCGTCATGATGAAAACATAGCTAAAACATGATGACAATACTCAGCTCCTTAACATTTAATTAGTGCAGAAATATTAAAGATTGCCTTTATTTTAAAATGGTTTTTCTGCTCTTCCTTGCCCACCCCCCAATGACAGTGACAACGACCACCACAAACTTTAAAATCCTAAATTGAAAAGTTGCCCAGTCATTCGATGATGTCAGTGATAAAGGCTGGACCACATTTAGATCAACCTCAAAGACAGGATAATTTATTATAGTTTCAAAGATTCCTTTTTACCTTTTAATTATCTGTGCCTCTTCCTGCTCATGTTTGCTCTGGCATCTTTTGGAAAAGCACTGTGTTCTGCATAGCATGTGCACTTCTTTCCTGAAATGTGCAGTACATTCAACATTGCAGTGATTTTTTTTTTCTCCTTTGCTTGGAACAGAGGTGAAACCCCCAGTGGATTCAAGTATCCACTTGATAGGCTCAGTCTCTCTTAATCAGCCTGTAATGGAGCTAATGGCTGTTTGTCATCCTTGGAGATATAAATTTCCTGGCGGTGTCTCCTGCAGACAGTGCATGAAGTATGCTCTGTGTGCTGCCAGCAGGACTGATAATCAGAAGAAGGGCAGGGTGCTTCGTTAGCCAGGAGAGGAGCTGGGGCTCCCGGGCTGCCAGGCTGCAGAACCCGCCTCGCCGCTCCTGAGACATGGACAATGCCGGTAGGTAAAGCAAGCGTGAATGCTTCCCAGCCTCCGGGCTCGTTTGCAGGCGGCATCCTTTGCTGCAGAAGGTTTGCTTATTTGTTGGTCTTATTTGTTGGTCTTATTCTGCACTTCATCATTCAAGCCCGGGAGACATGGGATGTGCTAACCCTGCTGCATTGTCCAGCAGGCGATCGGTGTTTGCTTTGAAGTTCAGTAATTGGGGATGCAGATTCTAATTCCACATTCACCTTTTTCCAGACTGCACTGTTATTTTCTTTAGGCTGTGCGAAGTGTGCTGTGTGATCCTTTTGTGCTCAGAACAGAGGGTGAAAAATGCATACAGTTGATGAAAAAACTATTACGAAGGGGTGGCAAAAGGTAGATGGAGTTAATGAGCTAAAGACAATTTTTTTTTTCAGCATTACAATACGCCCAGCATAATAGCAGACGAGTGCTTGGGTCTTATGCTTCGTCTTCACATTAGGATGAAATGTGGACAATGTCTCAGTATCCTCTGAGGTTTTAATTTCAGGAGTATAGACATGAGTGGCCAATCGTGTATGGACTTTTTAAAAAATGTATTTGTTTTTAATATCTTTACTTGCCAGCTAGACAAATATAACTGTTGAAATATTCTAATGCCAGTTAAATGATTAGCATAAAATTATTTCTCATGCAGAACTTTTTTTTTCTTTGCTGTATTGAACTTTTAGAAAATATCCGCTCCTCATTTCAGTGTTATTGACACTAAGTACAGAATTCCCCCAAATGGGTTGTGGGTTCTCTGTCTCCTGAAACTCATTAGTTCAGTTTCTCAGCTGCTGTCAGCTTCATAGTGATGCCTCCCAGTGTCTCTAGACGCTGGGATGCATCGTTTAAAACACGTCCTACACAGTAAGACCACCCATTTTTAGTAAAACACGTTTATGACATGTGGCCATTTCAGTCCTTGGTGCAGGTAGCCTAAGCAAGCAGAAATTTTGAAGGCAGAGTGTTTTGAGTTCTTTTGTGAAATAGTTTACCAGGACTAAAACTCTGTGACTAAAATAATTTTGTATTTGATGTTGAAGGCATTGAAATAAATTGGAACAGTGAAATATTAGGGAGGAGAATTTCAGGGTTGTGGAGGAAACAAAACAAGTGTTGGGGGACTGTATGTGTGTGTGTGCATGTGCGTGTGCGCGCGCGTGTGTGCGCGCGTGTGCATGTGTGTGCACGTGTGCGCACGCGTGCATGTGTGTGCGCATGCGTGTGCGTCTGCGCGTGTATGTGTGTGCGTGTGTGTGTGCGTGCGTGTGCATGTGTGTGCACGTGTGCACGCGCGTGCATGTGTGTGCGTGTGCATGTGCGTGTGTGTGCGCGTGCGTGTGCGTGTGTGTGTGTGTGTAGTAGCATTAGTAGTAGTAGGAAGGAGGCTGGATTGATGTAAATGCATATGATGTATATGTGTGTGTATACATTATGCCCCCCATTTTGGTCATTAAAAAAGTATGCCATAAGGCTTGTCATAAGAGCATGTAGGTATGATATTCCATGACAAGGCACAATTTCAAGATCCACCAAAAACTTCTCTAATTATAGAGGTAGAGTGAGTAAAAAATAAATAAACTAGAATCCCTAATTCAGCCTCACTTAAAACTTCTGCCACCCACAATTAATTATACTGACGTCCTGGCAGAATTATCACTTTAATTCAAGTAAATGCCTTTCTTAACTGACTCATGTATTTATTTAAAGGCCATTTAAGAAAAGGAAAGGAACTACTGTAGCAGCCTTTTTATTGGTATAAAAAGTGCTGAGGGTTATGATTTACTCTTTGGCTAGCTATAGCTTAGGGGGATAAGTGTTTTCTTAATTTGTACTTATATTTATTTATGCTCCTAAATGCCATTAATAAAATACCTCTGCTCCTGACACACTTAAGAATATTTATGCACTTGGTCAAGTGGCTTTTAAAGCAGCAATTTCTAGATCATTTCAAATTTTTGGTGAAACCTCCAATATAGGTATGTATAAACAGGCTTTTAAATTACGTTGTTTGAATACTTCAGAAATAACATCTTTCTTATAATGGCCAAGTGACTGTCAGTGATCATTTTTCATGGTAATTTTTTGATGACAGAAACAGCCTCTCTTAGAGCAGGGAAATGTAAACATGCATCACACACGTACACTTCAATAAATTGTATTGACTATGGGAAGGCATTTAAGATAGTACTGGTAAGTGGCCAAAAAGAAAACCAAAACAAAACAAAAAAACAACCAAACAAACAAACAAAAACACCCTGGAAATACCTTCAGCGTTAGATCGAGACCTCCCCCGCCCCCCGCCCTCTCCGCCGTGAACTTGGAGCACTGCAATTTCTTCCATTTGATTTAAACAAGAGAATGATGTTGAATATCTGCCTAAATTTGTCCAGTCAGCCATGGGTTCAGGCCCCGGATGGCAGAGGCCAGCAGTTCGGAGCTGGGCACAGTTCTCACCATTAAACCAGCAGGTTCGAGGCTTTCCTCCAGCAGGGCTTTCTGGGTTGGGGTTTGGATAATTGTGAGGCAGAGACGCAACTATGAGTACATGTGCGCGCGCGTGCACGTGCACGCGCGCACACGCGCGCACGCGCACACACACACACACACACACACACACACACACAAAGCCCAGTGCCTCTCATTTACTGACATCACACAGAACACTGTGGTGAAGATATTTGCCTGGTTTCTGCTGTTAACACCTCAGGAAGAGTGTGCTGCCTGGAACTCTGGCTCTTTACGCCTGTCTGCACAGTTCAGCAAGCATGTGAGTCTGTCCAACCTTTCCTTAGCAGCAGAGAGCTGTCTTTGGCATTCCTACTATCTCTGAGAAGGAGACATCCCTTTCCCATAATTGCTGGCTTATGTATTCCTTTAAAAGCTTTTCCTGGAATAACAATCAAATATTTATCAAACAGTGCATGTGGAATATGTCAGGGCAGTTTTAGCAATATCTAACTGTTTCTTCTTCTTCTTCTTTCTTCTTTCTTCTTCTTCTCTTTTGTGTGTGTGTGTGTGTGTGACTGTTTCTTCTTATAAATTCTGTAACAACTCAAATGGTGGTCCTTTACCAAAAACAGGTCTGTGACTACAGCTGCGGTCCAAGTTATTCTGTCCCTGCTTTCGTGTCCCCTCGCTGCTCCTCTCCCTCCCCTTCCTCAAGTGGTGCTCATGAATGAGTCGTGGAAGCGATGTTGCGGCTAAGTTGATTAGTAGTGTGCGGTTGATGTCTGAAAAACAATGCTTTTGAAATGTTATTCCATATTCTACAGGGGCAGAGTATTATAAAAAGTTCTGCAGCCTTGGTGGGGCGCATTTTTCATTGCTTGAGATCAGGATGTTTCCACTACCATGCGTGGGTCATAGGAGGCACACTTGTTCGGAAGGGAGCTGATGGCTGGGAGAACCACTGTGCCCTCCCCTTACCTTCTAGCCTAGTGACTTACAGGCTTTGACCCTTGAGGCACAGTAACTGAATTTGAGAAGTTCACAGTCTGCTAGCTCCTTGTAAAAAAGACTGGAGGGTTATTTGGGAACCAGATTGAGGGAGGGTTTATAAGGGAATGATCAAGAGCATCTGATCATCTGAGATGAACACTGGGGGCCCTGCCACCTGGCATCCCAGTGACCATGAACAAGCTATCTAAAACCTATGAATTTATTTTCTCATTTGTGAGTGCCAACCATAATTGTATCCATCTCACAGGATTGTTGTGAAGAGAAAATAAGATACTACATGTAAAGTTTGGTACAGTGGTTGGCATACGGTCCTTCTCAATGCATGTTGGCTGTTTAAAGAACCATCCAAAATTTCAAGCAAGGTTCTTTATGAATCAAGATGTGTTCTAGCAGGATGGCTCTCGCAGCAGGGTGACGGTGTAGAAAGGTAAGCGCTTAGAGTCGGACACCAGTCAGGTGACTGCACCGAGAACGTAACTGGAGGGGCGCCTGGGTGGCTCGGTCGTTAAACGACTGCCTTCGGCTCAGGTCATGATCCCGGGGTCCTGGGATCGAGCCCCGCATCAGGCTCCCTGCTCGCCGGAAAGCCTGCTTCTCCCTCTCCCACTCCCCCTGCTTGTGTTCCTGCTCTCGCTATCTCTCTGTCAAATAAATAAATAAAATCTTTAAAAAAAAAAAAAAAAAAAGAACATAACTGGAAATTGAGATCAGTGGTGAAATGGGGATAAAAGGATTGAGGGGTGCATTGCATCAGTAGAGTCTGATGAGTAGATAAGGAGGCAGGGGAAAGGAGACCAATCAAAGCAGACTTGTGGGGTTTCTAGTGAGAATCTAAGATAATAATAATCCTATGATGTGGAGTACAGGGGAGTTTTAAGGGAAAAACAATGAGTTCTATTTTGGACTTGTTGAGCTTGAAATACCTCTCTGTTACCCACTAACTTTAATAGCTGTCAGTGATGACTTATACACACACACACACACACACACACACGGGCACATGTGCACACACGAAATTCCTTACTAACCATAGATTTGGGATAATGCAGGGTTTTTTGTTCTTTTACCTCCCATTTAAAATCTTTTCTATTTTAATCTGCTTTGTTTAGTTCATCCCAGTAAACCCAACAGCACTTACTGCTTCCTTACCCCTGGCCCCCCAGCCTGTGTGGGATCCTATAGGTGATGTACAGAAAAGAGACTTTCAAATGGTTCTTGACAATCTTTTCAACACAGATGGAGATAAGACCAGGTCCAGAGAAACATGCCACTAAGCATTAAAATAATTTTGGCAAAGGTAGGCTGTATATAAGAAAATGTAAGCACAAACACATTTTATTTCAAACTGGTTCAAAAAACTTTCCTAGGAGAATCTACCTTAGCAGCTCGGGCTGCCAGCGTCATGTTCCTGAACAACTACAGATGGTGATTCGGGAGAAGGGTTACCTAATGGAGTAGACTTTCCTATGTGAATTAATTTGTTTTGGAAATGAGAGCTTTCTAGGACATTTGACTATGTTTGAAAACTATATTTGGTGCAATTTAAATTTTTTCCCTCTAATCCCCTACTTTCATGATATCTTGGTTTTAGTAGCTATAATTTTGTTAACCGTGACACATTTTAGAAATATAATAATGTTATATACACACATACATACATATGCATACATTTGCATAAATATAATGCATTTTATATATGTACTTGTGCGTGCATTTTTCGGTTGGGGATTAAAAGCGTCAATGTAGGGGAATGTAGTGTTGCTAGCTCTTTTAACAAATTTAATAAAAATCTCAAACAGATTTTCTTTTTAATTAAAAAAAGGAATTGATTCTTATTTTCTGAAGTGCCTCTTACGTCATAAAAATATTTATTACTGAATATTTGCTATAAAACCGGTAATTACAGTATTTTCCTTTGCATTTATTGTGAAGCCCATTGTGCTATTGTAGCATTTTATAGTTCATCAAATAAGTTTTTTTTTTAAAGATTTTATTTATTTGAGAGAGAGAGAACAAGCTGGGGAAGAGGGGCAGAGGGAGAGGGAGAAGCAGACTCCCTGTTGAGGGAGCCCGATGCGGGGCTCGATCCCAGAACCCTGGAATCATGACCCGAGCTGAAGGCAGATGCTTAACCAACTGAGCCACCCAGGCGCCCCCAAATAAGTATTTCTGAGAGCACCTCAGATTCATGTAAAGATATTTTTCTCAGGGAGAGATTAAAATTTAATAAAGAATTTGCTTTCTGGAATGTCTATTTTCAAAGTGCCATTATTATTGTAGAAATCACTGTCCTTTAAAACAAAAAAGTCAAAGGAAATATAGGTTCATGTACATAAAAGTACTTGAGAAGTGGTACTAAATTTTCTTAGTGGTGTTTTTTTTTTTTTAGTATAGTTGACAAATAATGATACATTAGTTTCAGGTGTACAACATAGTGATTCCCCAGGTTTATACATTATGCTGTATTCACCATAGTGTAGTTACCATCTGTTACTATACAATGCTATTACAATATCATTGATATATTCCCTATACTGTACCTTTTATTCCCGTGATTTCTTCATTCCATAACTGGAAGCCTGTGTCTCCCACTTCCCTTCACCCATTTGCCCATTCCCCCATCCCTCTCCTCTAGCAACCATCAGTTTGTATTTATAGGTCTGATTCTGAGTTTGTACTCTAATTTTGGGGAGACTTTGACCTCCTGAGAATAAACCAACAGTCTTGGCTTAAGAGTGTGGAGAAGGAGGACAAAGTCATTGTTTCTAAAACAAAATTTTGGGTTTTTGGGTTTTTTTCCCCCCGATCATTAGAATTAGTTCTGAGTGGTTTTTTTATTTGCAACCACTCGTCTTTCCAAAGGCAAAATGAGTTTTTCTGTATCCATAAGATAAAATAGGAATTCTTGTCAGATGGCTTGCTTGGGTCAAGAAGAAATAGTGGAAGAGATATGGAGAGTCAGCAAGAAAGCATTTTGGTGACAGAGAAGGGGAATCAGTAACCCAACATTTTCTGAATGATATGTCATTGCACATGAATGCCATAGGGTATTAAATCTCACTCCCTTTTCACACATACACACACAGAGATTTCAATGTTAGGCAATTTTGGGAATTGCTAAGTTTGACTGTTAAACAGGTTTTACTTAACATGCTAATAGAAGTAGCGCAGAATTCCTTGCCTGTGCTAATATTTGTTGTGAAGTCCCAAGATGGAATCTAGAATGCAGCATTTCCTGGTCATATTAACCACAGGTTCTCCGGGGGATGCCTAGTAAAAGGGTGTAGAACTCAGATTTGGGAATCACTGTTAAAATCCCTTTGTTTTCATTTTTGCTTTTCATTTTCACCCTATTCTTCCTCTCCTGAATTCTTCTCCATTTCCTATTTCCTCATATAGAAGCCATTTTGGGAGAACTAGCAAACTATTCACTTGGATAAATATCAGAGCTTGCTTATTTTGAAATTATATATCTGTGTCATCTATGTCCAGGATTTCTCCTTCCTTGTTTCTAGGCTTTGGGGCATTTCATTGCTCATTAGCATCACCATCAGATGCAGTAAAGAAGGAGAGGCAGCTAGACTTAGTCAGCTTTGGAAATGGATGGAATTCAATTACATCTTTGAAATTAAGAGTAATGTGCAGATTTCATTGATCCAAACTAACATTTCATATGCATTGTTAAAAATGGATGTTAGATTTTATATGTAAAAAAAAGTTGATTTTGAAGTTCTGTTTTATAAGTCAGACATCAAGAACATACATAACAAAGGCAAGTCATATTTAACTGAATATTAAATGTCTTGAAGGGAAAAATGCTTATCTTTTGAATGCCTATTATGTTCCAGGCATCAACTTAAGTATTTTGCATGTGTTACATCATTAACACTTGCAACCATTCTTTTTTTTTTTTAGTACTTGCAATCATTCGGTAAGTAAAGATTATTTTCCCCACGTCAAATATGGGGAAACTGAGGCTGAGTACGAACTCAACAAATATGTGTGTGATTTATAAACTCGAATCCAGATCTTTTGATGATAGCAAAATTCAACCCAGCATTTTTTGTGTTATCATATTTCTTTGAGACTGGTGATTCTTCATCTTCATATCTTCCACAGCATTGAGTCCAGTGCCTGGGATGTAGTAAGCATATAAGAAATGTTTTAAAATTAAATCAAATATGTCATTTCATTAATTCAGGGCAATTTTTTCAAAAGGAAATTCATTTTTAAATTTCAGTGTCAAACATGATATTATCACATATCTGAATAGTTTATTAGAGATCGGTACATCGGTAAGAAAAAAATGTAGTTGTGAAGTATTCTTTCACAAACATTCATACATTTTATAAAATAGAGTACTTTTTTGGGGGGGGTTGTTCAGCATGTTGTGTTTTTTTTTTTTTAATGTTATGTTAATCACCATACATAACATCATTAGTTTTTGATGTAGTGTTCCATGATTCATTGTTTGTGTATAACACCCAGTGCTCCATTCAATACGTGCCCTCTTTAATACCCATCACCAGGCTAACCCATCCCCCCACTCCCCTCCCCTCTAGAACCCTCAGTTTGTTTCTCAGAGTCCACATACTTTTTGATAGAGTCCACCTATGAGATTTGTTACGGCTATAAAAAATTATTCAAAAATTTCATTTGAAGGGGGGACGCCTAGGTGGTGCAGTCAATTAAGCATCCAACTCTTGGTTTCAGCTCAGGTCTGATCTCAGGGTCCCTGCATCGGGCTTCGCGCTCAGAGTAGAGTCTTCTTGAGTTTCTCTGTCCCTCTCCCCTGCCCCTTATCCCCCGACCCCACTCTCGCTCTCTCTCTAAAATAAAAATAAATAAATCTTTTAAAAATTTCATTTGAAGGATATTGTAATGTTAGGATCATTAACAGAAATTATGAAAAGAGGCATAGAAGAATTTTTAAGTGATAGTTAAATATTTAGACAAATTTTTCTGGAATGTGGAAGAATTTTACTCTTTCATTTTCTTTGAGAAAGATCATGGTTAGAGGAAGATCACAGAGTTATGGGGATTTTGTTTTCACCACATCTGTGCATGGCTAGATCCTTCCCGAGTAATGCTAACATGTTACATTGTACATTACCTCTTTTCAGACTCTCCATGATTCTGAACCACGACAAGATTGGAAGACATGCTGTGAAATAACACTCTCATTTATTCAAATTTCCATAGATATGTCAAAAGAAGCTATGGTTTCAAAGATAGGTTAACAGGTTTTCCTACTGTTTGACATAAAGTACGTACAGACTTTTTCCATAAGTAGCTCTGAATAATTATTTTATAGAAGATAGACCCCCAACATCCAGCTATCCCCCCCAAATTACACTTTGAATTTCCTCACATAAACCAATTTTTCCCAAATATTTAATCTTTTAATTATGTATAGTGACTAAAATTATGCTCCATTACCTTCTGGATTTTAGAAACATGATTTCCTTTCTTAGACCTGAATCATTCAGTCCTGGTACAGTTTTTTTACACCTTAACAGATGTGAAGTTTCAACTCTGACTTTCATTAGTAACAGCTGTTAGTAACCGTACATGACTTGCTCACCCTTATCCTCAGTTACATCCCACAGTACCTTCTACTCCCAAGGGTCTGGTCTTCTGTGTGTTCGATACAAACAAACACACGTACATGTTCTCCTTCCTTCTCTTTGTTCTTGCTACTCTTCCCACTTTAGAATGCCTTCCCCTCCTCGCCGTTCATTCTTTCATCCATATATCCAGCTGTTTCTTTATCACTAACTCTGTGCCAGGCACTGTGCTGGTTAGCATGGACACCAGGGAACGAGTCAGAGCTTGTCATCATAGAATTTCCTTCTAGCAGGGAAAGCAAAACTTAATAATGAATAGATAAAATATTTGGGTTGTGATTAGTGCTGTTAAGTTCATAAACTGGCATGTGGATAGAGAATGAGGTTAGTGTAGAGGGCTACTCTAGACTGGCTGGTCAAGGACAGCCTCCCTGAGAAGGTGACATGCAGCCTGAGACCTGAGGAGTAAGAAGGAATCAGTCCCTTGAGAGTCAGGGAAAAAGTGTCCCAAGCAGAGTGACCAGCAGAGTGACGGAAGCCCCAAGGCAGGAAAGGGATTGGGACATTTGAGGAACAAAAGCAAGGCCATCTTGCTAGGGAGTGGTAATGAGAAAGACCACCAGGCCAATCATGGAGGGTCTGAGATTTGACATAGTTCTACGAGCTCTCAGGGGCCTTTGAAGGGTTTGAGGCAGAGGCATGACCTGGTAAGACTGATGATTTCAAGGCATAAACATGGGAAGAATGGGAGAGAGGCAAGATGGAAGCTCCCAAGAATGAAGTCCTCTTGGTGCTTGGTTGGAGTCGTGGCAGTGGGGATGGGGCAGTTTTATTAAGGGAACTTAATGAAACCTCAGCCTGTTTCAAGGCCCAGCACACACCCCATCTTCCCGACTGGCCTTGGAGCCCTGTCTTTTCTCATGGCACTAAAAGAACTCACCACACAGTTTTGTACTTCACAGTACTCTGAGATTACTCTCTATCTGCATCTTTTTTTCCCCAACCAGATTGTAGGCATCTTGAGGCCAGTTGGCACATCAGAGCCATCTGTGTGTCCTCCAACGAATTAGAGTGGTTGTTCTCAAATCTGGCTACCCATTAGAATCACCTGGAGAGCTTTTAAAATATACCAATCTCTGGGCCTCACCCTGGACAAATTAGATCAGAGTTCCCGGAGAGGGGTCAGGACATTGGTATTCATTTAAAAGTTGCCCAGAATGTTCAAATGGACAACCACGGTGAGAACCACCATGACGAACCCTCAGAAATACCTACCTCATAGGAGTAAGAAGCTGGCTTTTCTGCCCCCTCCTCCTCTCCCTGAGTATCAGGCCAATCTAGCTGAGGATTTGTGCTGGGGACTTCTCTGCTGGCAGGTGGGACCAGAGGCTGTGAGAGTGAGTGAAATCTCCAAGGATACAGCTGCAAGAAAAAAACAGAGGCAAGAGCATGCTTCTGGACAACATATCAGGATAGGAACAAAGTAAACGGAATCCAAGTTTTCTGTAATCCATCCTTTTGGAGTCTGTGGACCTGATCAAAGAAGGCAGCTCTGGAGAGACTTAATCACCTACTTCCTTTTTTTTTTTTAATTTTTTATTGTTATGTTAATCACCATGCATTACATCATTAGTTTTTTTTTTCACTTTCACAACTCTTTATTTTTTTATTTTTTTATTGTTATGTTAATCCCCATACATTACATCATTAGTTTTAGATATAGTGTTCCATGATTCATTGTTTGTGCATAACACCCAGTGCTCCATGCAGAACGAATCACCTACTTCCTAATCAGGAAGCGTGTTTTCTCCTCCAGTGTCTCCCAAGCAAATTAAATATTGAGTGAAGATTCACCACAGTGGCAAAAAGTATTATCTAGTGAGATTTTACATATGAGTTTTAACTAATAAGAGATGTTAAGCATCCCTTGTCAAGTTTTATATAACAGAAGAGGTACATTATTAGACCCCAAATAGCACTGCTACGATTTAATCGTCACTAACTATCTGTGCCAACTGGCTGGGTCAGAGCCACTATTAGACACCGATGCTATATTTGTTATATCATGTGACTCCCCCAGGCGTCCTGCTTTTTAGTGATAGAGAAATAGGTCCTGTTCCACCTTATACTTCTCCCCTCCAAACACACACACACACACACACACACACACATACACACATGCACGGACACACCTCAGGATGAGTTTAAGATCATTTTGAACTGATCTTAAATATTAAAGCAAAGGGATGATTTGATAGCTTGTTTTCTGAGTATTTTGGTTAATAACTGGTGCTTTTTACACTGGGCTTAATGCATACCTTTTAACGAGAACAATAACGTTCAATAAAACTTTTTAAATAATATTTTACTTAACTATTTCATGTGGTTGTGAGGATCACTTGAAAAAGTGACAGAGGGTTTTTAACTCTAAATGTTTCTACAAATGAAGCATGAGGTATTGGTTGGAGCGCTCCCCCCTCCCCCAGAATAACAAAGGAGGCTTCCAAAGGACCAGCCCTCGTCTTGGTTGACCCGTAACATCACCCCCACACAAGGGCGCCTCATGCCCCACCCTAACTGCCCTTCTCCCCATCCTCCTCACCCACACATCCTGTGGACTGGCCATTCTGCACTTCTTAATACCCCCTAGAAACACACATCATTTAAACATGCTGATCCTTCTCTGTGGAAGTCTCTGGCTTCTCTGCATCCACCTTGAAAAGCCTTCCCCTTGAGTAAGACCCAGCTCAAGTGTCCCTTCCTCTGTGGAATCTTCTGTAATTCTTCTAGATAGAATTAGTTTTCTCTTTCCTCTACTCCCACACAACACTCTCCTACCTAATTATAGCACATTAGCAGGTAAACTGTAATGTTACTTTATGTGTCTGCCTCTTTGACCAGGGCCACAGCTCCCCAAGGACAGGGGCATGTCTTCTCTGTGAACTCATCACCTCGCAAAGCACCTGGCAGAAGATGCGTTTTCAAAAACTGGCTGAAATAAAGCCTGAGGTCCGTTTTTTATTGTGTGCTAGTACTTACATAGAAAGTATGAATTAATTTTTATTGGCAGTTGAATGTTGTGGCCATATACCACTTAAGAGAGGAGCAATGGAGAGCCCATCAAAATCACTTGTAGAATTAAAATTTGTCTATCCATCTATCTACCTACCTACCTATCTGTTTATGTATATCTGTTTGTCTGCCTGTCTATTTACCTACCTACCTATCATCTTTCTTCCTATATATTTATCAATCAATCACCATCCCAGCCCCACATCACATCTACTAATTCAGAATCTCCCTTGGGAAAAAGGGATAGCTGAAGTAAAACAACAACAAAAACATTTCACAGAGGATTCCACTGCACACCCCTGTTAAGACCCATTGTCAGTCTAAGGGAGAGATTTTATATCTTTATGAAGCCGCTCAGACAAAGCAGGTTTCCTCTGCTTTGTGTGTTATGAAGAGAATTGATTGTTGCGATATGAAAGTAAATAATTATTAGAACCATAAAGATCTTGTGTCATTTACAGAAATGCTCTGTCTGGCCTAGTGGAGGCCTTTGTTGACCTGTAGACAAAGCATCTCTCAGTGAGATGTTGCCTGGGAGTGCTGGTGAATTCTGTATCCACTTACTGTGGAGAGGCCCCCAACTAGATTCCCTGGCGTTAACCAGGATCTGCTTAAAACTTTATCCACCCAGCTTGCCTTTAATTTACCACCAGCTGGATGCCTCTCTTTGCATTTCATATACTTGGGTGTTATTTGCTCAGTAATGGAAATTTGGCGACCATTGTTTTTGGTTTTTTTTTTAATAAGCAGCTTCATTTAGGGCATTTTTAATAAGGGAATACAAGGAAAGATGACCAATCCTGACCTGTGGTGGAAGAGTGAAAGTATCTTGGGCTTCCTGTGTAAGAATTTCGTCTCGGTCTGTGGCACTTAGAGAGGGGACGTCAGGAGGTGGAGCCAACTCATTTGCTCAAACAATAAGCATTTTACGTTCATTAACCTCAGGGTCACTTCTTTAAAAGAAGGAAGTTCAAAGACATCTGTTTAAATAACTGTGTGACTATGACTCTCATTGAAAAAAGCCAGAGAGTTGGAAATTAAAGCCAACCTTGTCCTTAAAATCCAGACTTTGTGAAAAACTAGCAGCCCCTTAGCATACATTTAGCACAAAAGTACCACCGTTAACTTTTACATTTCCTGGCTTGTGTCAGTTTTTGTCACAACCCTAAGGTTCTATAAACAAAGGTGTCTCTTATACTAACACACATGGGCTTTGTCCCCAGCAGTTCCAGCAAAGCTTTTCACGAAGCCTCAAAACTCAAAAAAACTTCTAATGTCCTTTTGGGGGCCTGGGTTGTTTTAACACAAAATCAAGTTCCACAAAACTATGTTATAAATGCAGGACTCGAGATAAGTGATTTATTTTTTCAGAATGCTATACATACCTCAATCACATCCCTTTCATCTTCAAAAATGCTTACCAATGTAGTACATTTCTCACCATGTGCCAGTGAGTTATGTAAACATTTCAAATGATCGGTTCTGCTTTTATAGATAGGAAACTAAGGTAAAAAAAAGGAAAGTAGATTTATTTATTTATTATCGGAGAGTAGTCCCATGCACAGCTTAACTGCACATGGAAAACGTTGCTTTGACACACAAAAGCATGTCGGGTTGAGTGTATGGTTGGCCATTTGCCAACTCATGAGGCATGGGCCATGCCAAATCTGATTCCCATTGACTTCTTTGCAGAAGGAAAGCCAAACACAATTTACCCTTTGCGTTGCATGCAATATTGTTTTTCAGGGGAATGTGTTATATTCTGGCCACAAAGGCTGACTCTGGGAAGGACAGCCAAATGGCTTTGGTCACAGCGTCTGTGAAAACGCAACTGTCCCAATCCATTATCCTGAAGCTGTCTGTGCTGGGATATGCCATCAGGTGATCAGGGACCAGAAATCAGCTGGAAATTCCAGTAGAGGCTCATTAACTAGGGGACCAAGCGTACAAAGGACATATGTTGATATGGCAGGTGGGGAGCAGATGGAGGGACAGTACAAACCCGGGGGAAGGGACAAGAAGTAGGAGGATTAGGGAAGCCCTGGCATTTTCCCACAGCGATTGAGTGTGGAGGTCCAGTTCCAGAGTAGGGACTGGAGTCTTGCATCGGGGGTTTGGACAAATTAGACCAACAGACCGAGGTAGATGCTAGTTTATGAAGATGTCAGAAGGACTGCACGAATTTTATTCTGGTTTATTCGATTTGGTGTGAGTTGGCAACAAAGAAAACTCAGGAGACTAGGAATGAGCCCCAGGCACCACGAGCCCTCCGAGGCCCCCTCCACCCAGAAGCACAGCTTTCGATACAGTTCCAGCACCTCTCTCTGGAACAGCACAGGCGACCAGCAGCTGGGAGGATGCTCACCCCTTCACCACCATCGTGTGACTTTGTATTTTGAGTGAGAATCATTCTTAAATTGCAGCTCTTGCGTATGTTTTGTCACAGTTCCCTGCCTTCTCGCATTGAACATACTCTAACATTTGGACTAGCGCAAGGAAACTAGGCTCAGAGTCGGAAAAGGAGGATCTGTTCCTGGCTGAGCCCCTTCCACCTGTTGGCATGGGGCCTCGGGCTGACTCACGGGCCCCACTTTCCTCATCCAAGTAGAGGGTTGATTTATGCCTGGCAGAATAACATCACAACAAACTGGTTTCAACTTAAACGCATTTGAAGTTGTTAGCGACAGTAACGAATGGCATGCTCACAGCCACCCCTCAGGTGGTCGTGGGGCCCCTGCCATCCGCCTGCCCTGGCTGGCTCCCCCGCGTTCCTGTCTGCGTCTTCTGACCTTCAGCTGTCCCTTTCTGCTGTGGTCTAGGTCCTTGCTTCTCACAGCTCCCACTGCCCTTCCCTTTCCCGCGCTGTTGCATTTCTTTTCCTTTGCCATAGAACTGACACCGAGCACGGGCTAAGTTTCAAGCATGCAGCACCATGACCCGACTCACTTCCTGAAATGATCGCCACCGTCAGATTAGTTCCCATCCATCACATCCTATAGATACGAAGAAGTTGGCGGGTGCTGTTTCTTATCTTTTGTGGCCTGGGAAAACAGATAATCTTCTTCTGTCCACGATAATAATGCACAGACCCCCCAATGAGGGCCGGAGTCGTTTTCCTGTGATTCATGTTGTAGGGGCTGGAGGTCGTGAATTTTTTTGCGTTTACTTGGATTCAGTGGCAGCTCAGTGTATTTCCTAGTTCTGGACGAAAATCTTCAATGATCCTGCCTGTGCCCTCAGGATAGAATGAAAGGTCAAAATCTCACCCAAAGCGCTTGTCCGCACGGCCCCCCACCTGTGTCACCAACATTCCCACCCACCTCTAGTCACATGGCCGGGTCCCCGCACCCGACACTTCATCTCATCCCCAATGCTGTGTGTTCTCACTTCTCTGCTTTGCTACATGCTCTGTTCCTTCCCCATTCTTCACGTGCGGAATTGTTTGTCTTTCGGGACATGTGTCTCCTCAGTCCGTCACCATGCGGAAATCCTTCTGCACCCCAATGCAGGGTTAGCCACTCCCTGAGCTCTCCCCACCAGCCAGGGCCCTGCTCGAGGGCAGCGTTAACTTTCTTCCTTTCCTCAAGGCCTCACACACTATGCAGCACACAGTAGGTGCTAAATACTTGCAGGCTGACTCCTTTGCTCGGACCATTGTCACCAAGCTGCAAAATGTTCTATGTAGCACGCTGGTGTGTTTGTACATTCTCATTCTATACATTTTTAAAAGTTTAAGGAGAGAAGGGTAGTCCGAAGGGAAAGCACTTGGATGCAAAAATGCAAAACACAGCTGCCTGCCTGATGATGTTGGTAAAGTCCTGATACATCCAGGAATAGTTCTTGGGAATCTTGATTGTTTTTTTCTGTTTGATTGCCATTAAACCAAATTTAGAATTTTAAACTGTATATTTTTATAAGGATTCCTTGCAGGGGAAGATAGAATGTGTAAGAATTACAGTAACAAGTGTATTAAATTTGATATCGCATGAAGAAGGAAGTACAATATACCTAGAAGAAAATTGTTTTGCCCAAGGAGGATTTGATTATACCAAAGGAATGAGGCATTTGAAATTTGGTCATAAGGAGGGAGTAAAAAGAAGCCAGCCTTCAATCTGAAAAAGGCTCAGCCTAGCAATACTTTTTATCCATTTTCCTTGAACATTTCTAATTACCTTCTCTAGAAAGAAATTCTTTTTCAAAATACCTAAAATATATCAATATCCTTTTTAAAAAAGATTTATTTATTTTTATTTTAGAGAGAGAGTCGGGGGTTCAGAGGGAGGAGGTGAGAGAGAATCCCAAGCAGACTCCCTGCTGAGTGCAGAACCCCATGTGGGGCTCGATCCCACGACCCTGAGATCATGACCTGAGCCAAAATCAAGAGTCAGACACTTAACCAACTGAGCCACCCAGGTGCCCCAATATATCAGCATCCTTAAATTATCCCTTGTTCTCAATATGTGGAGGGGGAGTGAAACTTAGTAATAATACCCAGATGAGAGGGAAATAGTTCTGAACTATTGTTGAAAATAAGCGAAAAATAACCACCACAAGTGGTTATGGCATGTATAGCTTATTAAATTTATAAAATCAGTTTGTGTGTGCATGAACAATGTCTGAAAAGAATATAGCCCAAGCTACTGGTAGTTCTTTTTTTTTTTTTTTTTTAAAGAATTTTTTATTTATTCATTTGAGACAGAGCGATACAGAGAGAGAGAGAGAGTAGGAGCAGTGGGGAAAGGTGGAGGGAGAGGGAGAAGCAGACTCCCCACTGAGCAGGGAGCCTGATGCGGGGCTCGATCCCAGGACCTGGAGATCATGACCTGAGCCGAAGGCAGACGCTTAACGACTGAGCCACCCAGGCGCCCCCTATTGGTAGTTCTTAATCCCTGGGAAATGAAAGAGGAAGTTTTATATTTTACTTCATATTTTTCTATTTTGTTTGAGGTTCTTTTTGGTTTTGCTTTTACAATAAGCATGTAGTGCTTTTTGAAATGCTTGAAAGGCAATAATTCTGTTTTACTCAGTTAACTGGAAGGCAGCACATACTTCACACGAGCATGGGGGACATGTTGTATCCTGGGCGCACCCCCTCATGCTACTGACATACGTCCCAACCCCACAGCAACTTGGGATGAATGGTTGGAAGGCCCAGCCTCCCCACCCATTCCCCACCCTGACCCAACACATGCTACTACTGAACTTGTTCTTTTATTAATCAGCAAAATCTCGTTAGTTCTTAGGACCAAGACTCATAGTGATTAACTTGCATACAGTATTATCACAATGAGAACATTTTAATTGGACTTTCTTCTATCTTCCTATGTGGAGAGTAGACTTGAGGTTTATGGGTTAAATAAGCAATTTGGGAATACATCTCCAGTCATTTCTAATGTTGTCGGAAGCAGCTTATTTTCAGGATATGTGGTTGTGTTCAGTGGATAAATACCCTGTGTCTGCTGGGTGGGGGCATTGTGTTCAAACTGCCCTTGAGGGGCTCCAGGACTGAAGGAAGGACCCCAGGGGTGCACTGGATCAGATGAGGTGCTTCCTAAGGGAAGCCGAGCAGAGGGCACATACAGGTGCAGTCGAGGAGGGGAAGCTGAGATTGTCACTGAGTCCAAGACTTGAGAACAGCGGTGGAAATGAGAGGTGGTGAACACAGTCAGGAGCTGAAAAAAAAAATCATAATGAACCAGGAGACAAGCATCAGGGTAGAGCAGATCTAGGACTAATGTTCAATCTCCTGTTATGAATATTTGCTGAGTGCATTATTTGTCTCATGGTAAAAATATGGTCACATATATAGAATAGGATGGGATCATTTCTGTGCCAGAATTGTGTTTCTTTTGAGATATAGCGAAGTTTTTCTTGGTGACTCAGAATTTAAACTACACTGCCACTGGGCAGTTCATTCAAATGATATTTGATACCTTGTCAGATCAGTTTCTGCTACATGTTGATTTCCACTTCACCTTGTGCAAGGAGCTACTGTTTTGTATTTTCCTGTGTGTCCTACCAATGTGCCTCTCATAGATTTAGTTCCTTTCCTGAGTGTGGGAGTTTTACAATTGTTGATAATAACTGGGTGAAGCTTATGGTTTTGAATTACTTTGAAATACCTCTTTCTTCTTTCCTTTAATGATAACAATTTTAAAATATAACTTAGATGAAAGAAATAGTCAACAAATACGAATTGAGTACCTTCTGTGTTAGGCATTCTTCTAGCCACAGAGAATGCAGCACCGGTAGTCCATGTTACCATGGGTTTCCTGGTCTTTTGGGGCAAACAGAAAATAAACATGTAAACAAATATCTGACATAAGGCCAGGCAGTGAGACGGGCCGTGAGGAAAAGTAAAGCAGAGTGGTCGAGCGGGTTGATGGCGTGCTGTTCTGAGTAATGTGAATTTCATCCCGTTCTGTGGCCCTCTGAACAGGACTGAGTTACAAAGCCTGGGAGATTTGTAAGCATAGCTTCTTAAAATCTTTTATTAGTTTGGTGTAGTTTCGGGTGAACACTAATTTTTCTTATTTCAATCTGCTTGAATCCTTTAAGTATCGTGCTGTTTCAAGTTTCAAGAAGTGGTCCAAGGTCAAAGAAAAATGCTAAGAATTTCATCTTGTTTTGTGTGACAACAGAATGAAGGCACGTAATTACATGACTGTCCCCACCCCTGACAAACCTGCAGTGGCCCAGATTTGTTTGAAATTTAGCACAAAACTGCATTGTTATCAGAGGATGTTCCCAAGAGATAAGGAAAGCCTGGCAGAATTGTGGTGGCAGCTTGATTACAAAAATATTAAAACATTTCTTCCTTAGTGACAAAGACCCGTTGTTTACCCCTATAGAGAACAAGTTAGCACATGTTTATTCTAAAAAACTTTGGTCTTTTTTTTTTTTTTTAAGATTTTATTTATTTATTTGCCAGAGAGAGACACAGCGAGAGAGGGAACACAAGCAGGGGGAGTGGGAGAGGGAGAAGCAGGCCTCCCACCGAGCAGGGAGCCCGATGCGGGACTCGTTAACGACCGAGCCACCCACGCGCCCCTAAAAAACTTTGGTCTTAAGAGCATCTGCCTGACTATGCTGTGCACTCCAGGCACCCCAGGGAGAATGTATAAGGCGTGTCAATTAAAGAAGGACGGGATGGATTTTAGCAAAGACATGAGAATTTAAACAACCAAAGAGAGTTTCTTTCAAGAATTGCATTCATTTCGGAATGTTGATATTACTCAAAACAAATTTGGAATTCTAATTTTAGAATTGTCTTTGGAGCCCGTTCACAAGCCAGAACAAAACTTTATTCATTCAGTTTTTCATGAATTCATTCATTCTGTCGTTGGACAAACATTTGCGAAGCCTTCTCTCTGCCAACATGGGGCTTTTTGTTAAGTGTATGTCAATAAATTAGAGCTTTGCTTTCCTTCGAGCTGACACCGTTATGGGGAAGACAGAGAAGTTATAGAACTGGAAGTGCTTAGGTAGCTATGAACTGTTTAAGGTGGGAGGCCCAGGAGGTAAGCTCCACTTGGCAAGGTAGGGGAAGCTCCAAGGGGAGGTGACATTTAGGCTGGAGTGTTTGAAAACCAAGTTCACCCTTGCCAGGTGGAGGGAAATGTGTTTCCGACAGCAGTCTTCTACTTTGTAGTTACACTTTATTCTTTTCAAAACTAAGATGGCATGACTCCATGTGATAACCCATCTTATTCAGCTGACTTGGCCTAGAATGATCTTGACTAATTCCAAAAAATAAATTTACTTCTGGGGCCTGAATATTTTCTACCATTCAGTTTCATAAATATTTATCGAGCACCTAGCCAGACACAGTAGCATACCATGCCACTGTGTAGATGCCTTGGAGAGTTCAAGACAGGCTTTCCTCATCTTTAAAAAAAAAATCATTCTTTAATTGAGGTGAGATTCGCATAAAATTAACCATTTTAAAGTGTACAATTCAGGGGGCGCCTGGGTGGCTCAGTCAGTTTGGCAGCCAGCTCTTGATCTCAGCTCAGGTCTTGATCTCAGGACCGTGAGTTCAAGCCCCGTGTTGGGCTCCATACTGGCTGTGGAGCCTACATTAAAAAAAGAAAAAAAAAAAAGGTGTACAATTCAGTGTGTACATTCACAGTGGTGTACAACTACCACTTCTGTCTAGTTCCAAAATCTTTTCATAACCCAAAAGAAAACTCTGCACCCATTATGCAGTCATTCCTTATCTCTGCCCACTCACCCCAACCCCCCAAAACACCAGTCTGCTTTCTATCTCTATGGATTTACCTATTCTGGTTATTTCATATAAATGGAATCACACAATATATGACCTTTTATTTCTTTTACTTAGTATAATGTTTTTGAGGTTCATCCACATTGTATCATCTATTAGTACTCCATTTCTTTTCATGGCTGTATAATATTCCACGGTATGGATAGACCACATTTTGTTTAGCCATTCATCCACTGATAGACATCTGGGTTGTTTCCACCACTTAGCTGTTGTGAATAGTGCTACTATGAACACTTATGTACATGTATTTGTTTGAGGACCTGTTTACATTTCTTTGGGGTATATACTTAGAAGTAGAATTGCTGGGCCATGTCATTACTCTGTTTAACTTTTTAAGGAACTGCCAAACTGTTTTCCACAGTGGCTGCACCATTTTACATTCCCACCACCAATATATGAGGTTCCAATTTGTGCACATCCTCACCAACACTTGTTACTTTCTGTTTTTTTGTTTAATAATAGCCATCCCAGTGGATGTGAAATATCATCTTATTGCAGTTCAGATTTGTATTTCCCTGTGACTAATGATGTTGACCTTTCTTTCTTGTGCTTCTTGGCCATTTGTATATCTTCTTTCCCTCATCTTTGATGGCAATTCCAAGTTAGAAAAATGTTCTGAGCAATAAGTGAAGCACCTCACAATAGGACTGATTTTAGGCAGACAATACTCATTTGGCTCTGTAAATGATGGCATGATTGTTTAAAAAACCAATCTTATTGGGGCACCTGGGTGGCTCAGTTGGTTAAACATATGACTCTTGGTTTCGTGTGGGGCTCGGCCCTCAGCAGGGAGTCTGCTTCCCCTCTCCCTCTCCCTTTGCCACCCCCCCCCCAATAAATAAGTAAATCTTAAAAAAAAAAAAAAAAAGAATTGTAAGGATCAAGTTTATCTGTCCCTTGTGCTGGGAACCAGATCTGGCTTCTGGGTCCGTAGCATGGCTGTATTCATTTCCTATCATTGCTGTAATAAATTGCTACCAACTTAGTAGCTTAGGGCAACATAAATTTATTATCTTATGGTTCTGGAGGCTAGAAGTCTAAATGTGTGGGCAGGGCTGCATTCCTTTGGAAGTTCTAGGGGAGAATCTATTCCTTGCCTTTAAAACTGGCCTGTAGAGGCCACTCACAGTCCTTGGCACGTGGCTCCTTCCTCCATCTTCAAAGCCAGCAGCATAACATGCTCTCATCTCCAACACCTGCTCCTGTCCCTGCATCTTCTCCCTCCAGCTCCAACCCTCTTGCCTCCCCCTTACAAGGACTCTTGTGATTAGATTGGGCCCACCCAGATCATCCAGGATATTCTCACCTCAAGATCCTTAATTTAGTCATATCTGTAAAGTATCTTCTGCTATGTAAGGTATTGACAGGTTCTAGGGGTTAGGATGTGTATATCTGGGAGTGGAGGGGGTTGCTTATCCAGCCTGTCAGAGTGGTCTTTCTTGCTGGAGCAGTCTGATTTCTTTAGCAGTGCTAATGTCAACCTCCACCAGGCTGTATTTGGGTTATTCAGGTTTTTTCTCTTCCCTTCCTGGCCAGTGGGAAAGGAGGTAAAAGTTTTATTGGACTAATCCTTTTGGGCAAAGCTGGCCTCATTCATCTCTTTATGCTCAGTGCTTAATAGAGGTCAAAGCACATGCTCAATCAATATAGAAGGTGGTGGTGATAGTTACATTATAAATGAGGGAGGTGTAATTGTATAGTGTTCTTAAGGAAGCCCATAGAATAATAAGATTCTCTAATTCCAAGTATGAATATTGATCTGTTATATGATCATACATTCTTTTCCCAGACATCTCTCTGGAAAAAAAAAAAAAAGTTAGAGGGTGGCCATCCAGTTCTGCTAAGAGGGCAGAATTTTACCATCTCAGAAAGAGCAGAACATAGTTCTGGTACCCAGTCTAATTTTTCTTTCCAGTGGTATTTTAAAAAGCAAGTGGAGTTTCAGCATTTGAATTTATGTCAAGCCCCACTTTTGGCAAGGAATCAGCTAAATATTAAATTAGGTAATTTGGGCTTTATTCCAAAGTAACCAGTACCTCTCTGGGATGGAGAAACACAGTTTGGCCTCATAATGGTGCCTCCACAGAATGTCCTTGAGTATTGGCATGGAAGGTGATCCAAATTAGTGAGACCTGTGGGTATGAGGAGGCTGAAGGTTTTACTAGTCACTTTATGGGGCCTGAGTAGGCTCCCTTGTGTAGGTGGCCTTTAGCTTGAAGTGTTGTATCACTGCACATAAGTACTGCGGTGTTGTTTACTTGTTGAGTGTGCTGCCAAGGGGAAGAAAAAATTCCAAGGAGGCACTTACTGAAAGGGAGCCCAAAACAGAGCAGTGTGCTCTTCCAGGACAAGAATTCTCAGCCCTGAGATAGTGAAATTCAAATGAAAGGAGTGTTCAGGGTGCTGCTCAGATTCATCTAGCGCATTCTGTGTAATGTGTTATTCATCGCTGGGGACCACCTGTAAAATGTGCCACCTGTAACCTGGGGCCTCAGGGGCCTTGTGAGCGAGCAGACAGCATGATAGGAGCTGACCTCTGAAAAGCGGTCGACAGAATTTCTGCGGGCGTATTTCCACCTTCTTGTGGTTTGCATTTTCTGTTAAGGTAACCTCTGTGGTAAGAGGAAGATGCAAGTCTTGGGTGCGTGACCAAAATAACATCAATAACGGCTTTTGAGTCTTTCTTATGATATTAAGATTAGTATTTACAAATATTCTTTATTTAAGATTAAATCCTTAAAGTCTTTATTTTACTATCGTTTTTAAAAATGTTTCTTGCTTTGTATGGATGTAAACATTGAGAAAATGAAGTATGACTAGGAAGCCACACTCAGGCATATTAACTCTGTCTCCTTTTAAAGGAAATTTAAGAAATAATACATTAATATACCAAATCCTTGATTTGGTGACATGTGTAAATTAAGGATCTCTGTAAATAGTGTATATCAAGTTCTAATTTTACCCAAATTTCATTACTAATCTGACATATTTGTTCCCTGATTATGACTCAAAACTAAGTTAAAAATCTCATGATAACCATTTTAGACTCCATAAACAACTATCATTAACCCGTAATGGAGTCGTTACACAGGTTACATGAGTTAGTATTTGTAAAGCCCCATTCCTGACACATTATTTTTAAAATAAATGAAGATCATAAGAATGAATTCCACTTATACAACACTCTTGGGTAAGGCAAAATAAATTCCTTTGGTGAATCGAAACTCAATCATACTTAATTTACTTGGGGCAGCAGTGAAGGGATCTTTTCAACCCTACATCTCTTTCACAAGTTACTCATAAGTCTTCTTCATACCCAGTGCTCCCTCTCTACCAGCCCTCTTGTTGAAAGTCATAAGGAATTACAGTACTTCACACAAAAATTGAACACCCGAATTAGGCTTTAATAAAGGGGGAATTGTGTAGTAGCTAACTCTCCATGCATGGCATCACTTCAGGGAGATTTAAGCTTCTACAAGGGAAGTGGGTCTCTTCCCCTTCCTGGCTCCGTCCACATCACCTGCAGTGCGGCTGTGCAGTGGTGCATCTATTAAGTACGTACTAAATTGAAATGAAGACTTTCGCATTGTAATAGGGAGAAGACAAGGCCACGAATCTAGCTGGGTTCTTGACCTATAATGTCCAGCTTCATTTCCAAATCCCACAAACTGGGTCTCATCAACAAAGACAAGTTGGCAACCTAGTCCTTGGAACTCTTCATACATCTTAAAAATGTTAAGTTTCTCATAAAGGGCACGCACTCTACAAAGCGTTTTTAAGAAACAGAGTGAATAGAAAAGGACAAAAATGATGGAAACCCTGAGAGTCTTTATTCTGCAGTGCCATTTTTTTTAAGATTTTATTTTTAAGTAATCTCTACACCCAACCTCGGGCTCGAACTTACAACCCCGAGATCAAGAGTCGCGTGCTCTACTGACTAAGCCAGCCAGGCACCCCTGCAGTGCCATTTTTTTTTTTAAATCAAATCTCTTCCATTTCTAGGGTTATGAATCCATCTCCGTTACAGTAAAATGCCATTTATTCTGGAAAGTTGAAACTAATATGAGGAAATAACTAGTGATGGCACTAAGCCAGAAAGACACTGGCACAGATTGGCCTTTGAAGCCTGAGAAAGGGACTGAGACGACTCACTTCCTAGGCCTGCCCCCAGCCCCAAATCCACCTCACCCTCACCCTCCCTTGACCTGATGCTAAGACAATGCTCAATGTGCATTTTTCCAGAACTGGAGAAGCAAAAGTACACTAACCACCAAAAGGAGAAACTTAAGCTGTTTCCTTTCCCCATCTTAAGCACTGACTGAAACTCACCTAGAAAAGGCTGCTTTTTTGAGGTCTGCATAATATTGTTCTTTAGACAGCTTCTATTTGGGGGATGATTAGCATGTTTGTATAACTTATTTTGGGCATCTATAGTTAACCTAAGTATTTATGTTATATTTTTTGAAAACCCTATTTAGATGCCTGTCCAACTTACTAAAAGTTTAGCTAGAATTTATAAATATTGGCAAATAAAGAACTTTGAATTTTTGACTTCTTAAAATTCATAATCCATTTTTTAGAGTGGTTTTGTGTTCACAGCAAAACTGAGCAGACAGTACAAAGAGTTCCCATATGCTCCTGCCTCCACACACACACACACAACTGTCCCTGCTGTCGACATCCCCCACCAGGGTGGTCCATCGGTTGCAATCGATGAACCTACATTAACACTCATTATCATCTGAAATCTATAGTTTACATTGGGATTCACTCTTGATGATGTTTTGACAGATGTGTAATGACATGTATTCATCATTGCAGTGTCATACAGAATAGTTTCACTGCCCTAAAAATCCTCTGTGCTCTGCCTATTCATCCTCCCTCCCTTTTAATCCAGCAACCACTAGTCTTTATACTGTTTCCATAGTTTTGCCTTTTCTAGAATGTCATGTTTTCAGATTGGCTTCTTTAAATTAGTAATGTGCATTTAAGTTTCCTCCATGTCTTTTCATGGCTTGATAGCCCATTTCTTTTTATTTTATTATTTTTAAGTAGGCTCCACATGGAGCCCAATGCAGGGCTTGAACTCATGACCCCAAGATCAAGATCTGAGCTGAGAGCAAGAGTCAGATGCTCAACCAACTGAGCCACCCAGGTGCCCCAGCCCGTTTCTTTTTAACACTGAATAATAGTCCACTGTCTGGATGTACCACAGTTAATGTATCCATTCACCTATTGAAAGACATCTTGGTTGCTTTCAAGTTTTGGCAATTATGAATAAGCTGCCATAAACATCCATGTGCCATAAACATCCATGTGCAGGCTTTCATGTGGATATAAGTTTTCAGTTCATTTGGGTAAATACTAAGGAGCACGATTGTTGGCTTGTATGGTAAGAGTGTATTTAGTTTTGTAAGACGTTGTCAAAGTGTCGGGGTGCCTGTGTGGCTCAGGCGGTAAGCATCTGCCTTCGGCTCAGGTCACGATCCCAGGGTCCTGGGTTCGAGCCCCGCATCGGGCTCCCTGCTCCACGGGAAGCCTGCTTCTCCCTCTCCCATTCCCCCTGCTTGTGTTCCCTCTCTCGCTGTGTCTCTCTCTCTGTCAAATAAATAAAAAAAAAATCTTTAAAAAAAAAAAAAAAGACGTTGTCAAACTGTCTTCCAAAGTGGCTATGCTAATTTGCCTTCCCACCAGCAATGAATGAGAGTTCCTGTTGTTCCCCATCCTCAAAAGCATCGGAGGCTCTTAGTGCTTGGATTGTGGCCAGTCTAATGGGTGTGTAGGGTATCTCATTGTTTTAATTTGCAGTTCCCTAATGACATACGATGTGACGCATCTTTTCATATGCTTACTTGCCATCTGTATGTCTTCTTTGGAGAGGTGTCTGTTCAGATCTTTTGCCCTTTTTAATCTGGTTGTTCATTTTCTTATCGTTGGGTTTTAAGAGTTCTTTGTATATTTTGGATAACAGTCATCTATCAGATGTGTCCTTTGCAAGTATTTTCTCCCGGACTGTGGTTTGATTCTCATTCTCTTGGCACTGTCTTTCACAGAGCACAAATTTCATAGCTTTTAAAAGTTTTATTTATTAATTTTTTTAAAGTTTATTTATTTAAGTTTATTATTTATTTTATTTATTTATTTAATCTCTACACCCAACTTGGGGCTTGAACTCATGACCCCAAGATCAAGAGTCACATGCTACATGGACTGAACCAGGCAGATGCCCCTCATAAAGCAAAATTTTTTAATTTTAATGAAGTCTAGCTTATCAATTATTTTTTTATGGGTCATACCTTTGGTGCTGTGTCTAAAAAATTATCACCGTACCCAAGGTCACCCTGATTTTCTCCTATATTATCTTCCAGGAGTTTTATAGTTTTGTGTTTTACATTTAGGTCCATGATCCATTCTGAGTTAATTTTTGTGAAGGGTGTAAGATCTGTGCCTAAATTCATTCTTTCTTTCTTCTTTTTTTTTTTTTTGCAAATGGATGTCCAATTCTTCTTCATCTTTTTTTTTTTTAGAGAGGAAGGGAGGGGGTTGGGAAGGGCAGAGGGAGAGAGAGAGAGAATCTTAAGCAGACTCCATGCCCAGCGCAGAGCCTGACGTGGGGCTCGATCTCACAGCCCTGAGATCATGACCTGAGCCAAAATCAAGAGTTGGACACTTAACTGACTGAGCCAACCAGGCTCCCCGAATTATTCTTTTTAAGATGAAATATGTTTGAGATTGAAGTAGAAGGAATCTCAGTTTAAAAACAAAGGGAGTATCATGAAATGACTATGACCACTGTATTTCATTCTACTTTTAGAAAACAGTGCAAATGTGTCTATAAATCCCATTGTTTACTGTACTACAACCAGGTCTTCACTGGGAAAGTAAAATAATCTCATGTAGAAAATTTTAAATTCCAAGTCTCATGCTCACCTATGTGATAATTTTAGGAACAAGATTTCTTTTTTCCTTGCAAATAACCCAATAATAACATTATAATTATTGAATTAGAACCCCTTTCAAGGAACATCTTAATACGTTTTAAGTTCTCTTCTAGAAAGTTGTCACCTAAGAATGTACCATTCTCTTCAAAGACTGTAATTAAACAAATATATTCTCCTGCTGTCTGATCTTGCTAGAATGAGAACATTTAGTCCTGTTCATTTGATGAGAGAGCATCTTTGCTGAAAACGAAACTTGCATTTTTTCATTTTGATATATAATAGTCTATATAGTTGAAGATGGTACTTATATACTCAGAGGCTATTGAAGAAGACCTGGCTGGATTTTTAAATTGAGGTCTCGGGGCCAGCTGTGACTCATGCAGCTGATCAGTTTGTGTTCACTGTATGAGAAGTGTTCACAACAGAGGAGTGTGATGATAGCCAGGCTGAGCCAGTTCAATGATTTATCTCTTGTCTATTCCATTGGAGAATGAGCCTTGGATTCATGCCAAAGATGATAAAGGGCAACAGTGTCTGTGTTATAAGGTGTCAATCCGATGAGTGTGCGGCTGGGCATGTGCATATTGCTGCAGGCAAATCCTGGGTGATTTGCATGCCACAAATATTTGCTCATTGGCTGTGGCTGGCAAAGAGAACAGAACTGCAGCAGATATAGAACATGGTCTTGGCCCCACGGGATCTTATAGTCACAAATTAACAGGTCATTATAAATCTAATGCACCAATATTTTAAATCATTTTCTCATTTTTTTAAAGGAAGAACAAACTAATTTAAATATAGAAATTAAAGTAATTTTTATTCACAGAACATTTAACTGCTATAAAGGAAACTGAAACTTTTTTAGGTTTACTGTTATCATTAAGGTGGTGGACAGGTCCTTATATATTCAAACATGATATTTATCCTGTCTACTTTCTTGTATTTGCAGATAGCAAGTGTTATTCACTTACGTATAGTATATATTTTCTTTTTTTAGCCCAAATTGGATTATACATATAGTTATGTGACAGTAATTTTTCAAAAAAGACTTTATTCATAAGTAAACTCTACACTCAACGCGGGGCTTTAACTTACAACCAGGGGATCAAGAGTTACACGCTCTTCCAACTCAGCCAGCCAGGCGCCCCTTATGTAACAATTTTTAACTTAAAAACATCTGTTGGCTATCTATTCATATTGGTATTATGGACTTTTAAATTTTTTTTTTATTTAAGTATAGCTGCTGTACAATGTTATATTAGTTTCAGGGGCACAACATAGTGATTCAACAATTCTATACATTATGCAATGCTCATCATAATAAGTATAGTTATCATCTGTCACCATACAAAGTTATTACAATATTATTGACTATATTTCCTATGCTGTACTTTTCATCTCCATGACTGATTTATTTTATAACTGGGAGGGTATGGATATTTAAATATGGTTCCATTACTGGGACATTCCTAAATGTATTTAACCAGTTCATTTGGGGGGAGAGGGGTTGGCATTAGGATGTTTGTGTTTGTATGTTTGTGCTTTATTACAAAAATACCACGCAAAGCACACGTATTCAGATATCTGCATTGACTTAAATTTGTCTACAGGACAAGTTCTTCAAAGTGGAATTGTGAGATCAAAGGTACATGCTCTTTAAATTTTGATAGATACTGTCAAGTTGTCCTTCTAAAGCTTTCTATCAATTTATACTATCACAAACAATATATGAGAGTGCCCTTCCCCCCATCCTCAGCAGCAATTAATATTATCAGATTTTTAATTTCTTGACAACCCGAGGTGAAAAATAATTTCTAATTATTGTTTTAATTTGTTTTTGTTTAGTCCTGGTCACACGTACTTCTTTTCTGTGACCAATCTCTTCATTATTCATGACATACACCCATTTTACTCTAGGGTTTTCTTCTTGATTTATGATGTCTTTTTATAGTAAGGGTGTTATGCCTTTTCATAAATGGTGCAAATGCAAAACTTTTTTATTTCTCTAATAAACTTTATAAAGCTTTCAAAGTCTTCTGGGTTTTGTATCTCATTTAGAAAAGTCCCATTCCTAATTTATTTTTTAAAAATTGAACCATGCTTTTCTCTATTGCTTTTATGATTTCTCTTTTGTTATGTATATATGAAATCTTAGATATATTTTGCTATGTATATGAAATGTTATATGTATTTTGTTATATATATGAAACACATTTTAATGTAAGGAGTGATGTAAGGATCCTCATTTATTTTCTTTGCCAATGTATTTCTTCACACCATTCATTTTATGATTCATTTGAACTAACACCTTTACTATATATTACTTGCCATGTATGTTGCAACCTATTTCTGAATGCTTTATGTCAGTGTTTCTCAAAGAGCAATCTATATATTACTTAAGGTCATCTATGGTCCATCAGACAGTGTGTAGGCAGTTGGTTTTTAGGAAAAGTGTGATTATACCATTTGGTTCACCAATTTAAAATATAAGATTAATTATGATTTTTACAGAAATCCCATTTCCTTCTTAATAATTGTCATATCTTTATTATTATTTTTAAGTAGGCTCCACACACAATGTGAGGCTTGAACTCACAATCCTGAGATTAAGAGTCATGTGCCCTACTGACTGAGCCAGCCAGGCGCTGCAATTGTCGTATCTTGAAACATTGCCCACGTGTTAGTTCATCTTGGCTAACATGTGTTCAACATGGTGTATAGGCGTACCTCAGAGATGTTGTAGGTTGGGGTTCAGAGTACCACAGTAATTTCATGGTGTATCTCCAATAGAGCTCTTGGGTGAACAGATACATTGCCAATGAGCAGTAATATTTTGAAATGAAATCTTTTTTCCTGAGCAGTAGGTCTCAACAGTGGACTTAAAATATTCAGTAAGCCATGTTGTAAACAGATGTGCTGTTATCCAGGCTTTGCTGTTCCGTTTATAGAGCACAGTCAGAGTAGATGTAGCATAATTCTTCAGGGCCAGTGGATTTTCAGAATGGTAAATGAGCATTGGCTTCAACTTAAAGTCACCAGCCGCTTTAGTCCCTAACAAGAAGGTTAGCCTGTCCTTTGCAGCTTTGAAGCCAGACATTGACCTCACCTCTCTAGCTATGAAAGTCCTAGATGGCATCTTCTTCCAATCTAAGGCTGTTCTGTTTACATTGAAAATCTGCTCTTTAATGTAGCCAGCTTCATGAATGAGCTTAGCTAGACCTTCTGGAGAACTTGCAACAGCTTCTACATCAGCACTTGCTGCTTCACCTTGCACAAAGCTTCTTCCCTTAAACCTAATGAACCAACCTTAGCGAGCTTCAAACTTGTCTTCTATAGCTTCCTTACTTCTTCCAGCCTTCACAGAATTGAAGAGTTAGAGCCTTCCTCTGGATTAGGCTTTGGCTTAAGGGAATGTTGCCGCTGGGTTGATCTTCTACCCAGACCATTAAAACTTTCTATCAGCAATAAGGCTGTTTTGCTCTCTTATTATTTGTATGTTCACTGGAGTAGCACTTTTAATCTCCAAGAACATTTCCTTTGCATTCACAACTTGGCTAACTGTTTAGCACAAGATGCCTAGCTTTTGGCCTGTCTCAGCTGTCAACATGCCTTCTTCACTAAGCTTAATCATTTCTAGCTTTTGGTTTAAAGTGAGAGCCACACAACTTTTCCTTTCACTTAAACACTTAGAGGCTACTGTAGGGTTATTAACTGGCCTAATTTCAATATTGTTGTGTCTCAGGGAGTAGGGAGACCCAAGAAGAGCGAAAGAGATGGGGCAATGGCCAATCAGTGAAACAGCCAGAGCACTCACAACATGTGTTAAGTTCACTGTCTTATACGGGCATAGTTCATGGCTCCCCAAAACAATTACGATAGCAAAATCAAAGATCACTGATCACAAATATAACATAACAAATATAATAATAAGGGAACAGTGTGAAATGTTTCAGGAATTACCAAAATGTGACACAGAGCCATGAAATGAGCAAATATTGTTGGAAAAATGGTGCTGATAGACTTGTTCAAAGCAGAGTTGCCACAAAATTCGAATTTGCAAAAAACACAATTATCTGTGCAGTGCAGTAAAGCAAAACACAATAAAATGAGGTATGCTTGTGTTTTGTCATAGACAGTGAATTTGCAGGTCATTTGTGAATTATTATTTTCATGATGGAATTTGCTTCTTATATTTTTTGGGCGGGTGATATGTACTCAGTTCACAAAAATAGATGAATGGCTCCAGAGTGATTCATTAAAATATAAATTCAAGTCTTTTGGGCTGTCTCATACCTTAGTGACTTTCTTATTTGGGGGAACTAAATTCTAGCCAAGTGTGGATCAGATACTCCCATCCTCTGGCAATCAGCAGTTGTGCATGTCGCCTAGTTATCACCATCAGATGCACTTGCTCCAGGTTTTTAACCCTGAGGGTTGCCATAAGGCAAAGGTTTGTTAGAGATTTTTCATGGTGGTTGGGACAGTTGAGCATCCAGTTGTGGATAGGAAGGGTCCAGAAGCTGCAGGGTTCAGCAGCATGAAAGACTAGTGCAGTGTCCTGTGGTGGCATTGCAAGGGGCAATGTCCTAATAAGCAGATGGTTCTTCTGAGGGATCTTTACTGTGCCTTGTTCCCTTGTTCTTCCCCTAACCTTGATCCATGAGCTGCCCAGTATCCTTCCAATTAATTACTTTTCTGTTTAAGTTAACCGTTTTTGTTGTTTGCAACCTTTGTAAGGAACATAACAATGATGTTTAGATTTTCTTGGGCTGGTAGTCCCTCTATTTCTAGTCTTTAATATGTTCTCAGTGATACACTTTTGCACAACAGTAGTGTATTCGTTTTCTATGTTGTATAACAAATGACCACAAATTTAACAACTTAAAACAACACAGATTAATTATCTCACAGTTTTCATGCATCTGGAGTCCAGGCACAACTTAATTCTGTCTCTATACTTGTTTTTAATATTTACTGCCACTTGGCAGAGCCATGAAAGACTTGCTGTAATTCCCAGTGACTTATATTTGTGAGCTTGGGTTTGCAAACCAAGTAGAACCAGAAATTAAGGAAACTGCTGAATACGTAACCTGACCAATTGCTCAAATATTTCAATCTGGTTATACTGATCAAGGTGAATATGTAACCTGACCAATTGCTCAAATATTTCAATCTGGTTATACTGATCAAGGTGAAAATTGGTAAAAAGACCATTGCTATCAATAAGGACAATGATGATAATCATGGTGATTTGTTAATTTAAAGAGCATTCCAGATAGAGAGGATAGCAGGTGAAAAGTCTCTGAATGAAGAATGCATTATTTGAGGAACAGCAAAGAGGCCTTTGAGGCTGGAGCAGAGATTAGGGGGTGGGAATAAAAGATGGAGGAGGGTTCATGTAAGGCTTTATAGGTCACTGGACAGTCTTTGGCTTTTACTCTGGGTAGAATGGAAAGTCAATGCAAGGTTTTGATGAGGTGCTTCTATAAGAGTTCTGACAATAATAATGACAGAAACTTAAAAAAGATTCCCAGAATATAGTGTACATTTATGATAGATTCTTACATGAAACTAATAGAATAGAATATGCACCAGAGCATTTGAGATGTATACACAGATAGGATACTCTTGTCCCTATCTCAAATGCTAGAAGTAAAACTATGATTAAGATAGTTATACCAATTCTGAGTTAAGTTTTCAATTATATTAAGTAGTCCTCTCAAATATCTATTAGCTTCAGCAAAAATACAAAATACATACTTTAAAAAAAGAACACACAAGTTAGAATATGAATGCTTACTTAGCAGGCAGAATTACCACACTTTTACTTCAAGCATGTTAAGAATGCCCAATCCACAGAAAATGTTTTTGCATATGGGAGTACAAGTATCATTGTGCATTGCTCTTTCTAGGAGCTTGGATAAATCTCTTTGTTCTACTCTATTTTCTAGTTCGATTTCATATTTGTCCTTAATAATCAGTACTTAATAATCAGTAGTTCATTTACTGTTCCAAAATTGTAACTCAGTTTCTAGCTTCCCCAACAACTATGAATGATATTATCTTTTTCATTATAATTTTCTCATTGCTGAGGTGTAAAAAAGTAAAATTATTCTGTGTAGCATCAAAAGCCTCAGCCAAGGCTTGTTACAGTCTGTTGAATCTACATAATAATGAATGGCTTTTTAAACACTGTCCACTGTTTAACTGAATAATTTTTTTAATAGTAAATCAAAATTCAGTGACATTTTATTATCTACCATCAAGTTATAGGGTTTATTAACCCCCAGGGAACTCACCTGAGTCACTTTGCTTTTTTTTGTTGTTGTTTTGTTTTGTTTTTTAATTTTACTTTATTATGTTATGTTAGTCACCATTCATTACATCATTAGTTTTTGATGTAGTGTTCCATGATTCACTGTTTGCGTATAACACCCAGTGCTCCATTCAATACATGCCCTCCTTAATACCCATCACCGGGCTAACCCATCCACCCCACCCCGTCTCCTCTAAAACCCTCAGTTTGTTTCTCAGTGTCCATAGTCTCTCCTGGTTCATCTCCCCCTCTGATTCTGCCCCCCCTTCATTTTTCCCTTCCTATCTTTTTTTTTTTTTTAACATATAGTGTATTATTTGTTTCAGAGGTACAGGTCTGTGATTCATCAGTCTTACACAATTCACAGTGCTCACCATAGCATATACCCTCCCCAATGTCTATCACCCCATCCTTCCCACCCCCCACCACTCCAGCAACCCTCAGTTTGTTTCCTGAGATTAAGAATTCCTCATATCAGTGAGATCATATAATACTTGTCTTTCTCTGATTGACTTACTTCGCTTAGCATAATACCCTCCAGTTCCATCCACATTGTTGCAAATGGCAAGATTTCATTCCTTTTGATGGCTGCATAATATTCCATTGTATATATATACCACATCTTCTTTATCCACTCATCTGTTGATGGACATCTTGGCTCTTTCCATAGTTTGACTATTGTGGACATTGCTGCTTTAAACATTGGGGTGCACGTACCCCTTTGGATCACTACATTTGTATCTTTCGTGTAAATACCCAGTAGTGCAATTGCTGGGTGGTAGGGTAGCTCTATTTTCAACTTTTTGAGGAACCTCCATACTGTTTTCCAGAGTGGCTGCACCAGCTTGCATTCCCACCAACAGTGTAGGAGGGTTCCCCTCTCTCCACATCCTCGCCAACATATGTCGTTTCCTGACTTGTTAATTTTAGCCATTCTGACTGTGTGAGGTGGTATCTCATTGAGGTTTTGATTTGGATTTCCCTGATGCCGAGTGATGTTGAGCACTTTTTCATGTGTCTGTTGGCCATTTGGATGTCTTCTTTGGAAAAATGTCTTTCATGTCTTCTGCCCATTTCTTGATTGGATTCTTTGTTCTTTGGGTGTTGAGTTTGGAAAGTTCTTTATAGATATTGGATACTAGCCCTTTATCTGATATGTCATTTGCAAATATCTTCTCCCATTCTGTCCATTGTCTTTTGGTTTTGTTGACTGTTTCCTTTGCTGTGCAAAAGCTTTTTATCTTGATGAAGTCCCAATAGTTCATTTTTGCCCTTGCTTCCCTTGCCTTTGGTGATGTTCCTAGGAAGAAGTTGCTGCGGCTGAGGTCGGAGGGGTTGCTGCCTGTGTTCACCTCTAGATTCTGATGGATTCCTGTCTCACATTGAGGTCTTTCATCCATTTGGAGTCTATTTTTGTGTGTGGTGTAAGGAAATGGTCCAGTTTCATTCTTCTGCATGTGGCTGTCCAATTTTCCCAACACCATTTGTTGAAGAGACTGTCTTTTTTCCATTGGACATTCTTTCCTGCTTTGTCAAAGATGAGTTGACCATAGAGTTGAGGGTCCATTTCTGGGCTCTCCATTCTGTTCCATTGATCTGTGTGTCTGTTTTTGTGCCAGTACCATACTGTCTTGATGATTACAGCTTTGTAATAGATCTTGAAGTCTGGAATTGTGATGCCACCAGCTTTGCTTTTCTTTTTCAACATTCCTCTGGCTATTCAGGGTCTTTTCTGGTTCCATACAAATTTTAGGACTACTTGTTCCATTTCTTTGAAAAAAGTTGATGGTATTTTGATAGGGATTGCATTAAATGTATAGATTGCTCTAGGTAGCATTGACATTTTCACAATATTTGTTCTTCCAATCCATGAGCATGGAACATTTTTCCATTTCTTTGTGTCTTCCTCAATTTCTTTCATGAGTATTCTATAGTTTTCTGAGTACAGATCCTTTGCCTCTTTGGTTAGATTTATTCCTAGGTATCTTATGGTTTTGGGTGCAATTGTAAATGGGATCGACACCTTAATTTCTCTTTCTTCTGTCTTGTTGGTGTATAGAAATGCAACTGATTTCTGTGCATTGATTTATATCCTGCCACTTTACTGAATTCCTTTATGAGTTCTAGCTTAACTGAATAATTTTTGAATCATTATATCTTTCTGCTTTTATGAGCAATCAGTGATGTGCCTCATCATACAGCTATTGCTGCAAAGTTCTCTGAAGTACCATCTGTCTTTCTAAAACAAATTAATAGATGAGGTGTGCCTATAGTAATGCTACACTGTCAAACATAACAGAACCTTATATAGTCAAAAGAGCTTTAATATTTAGTTTCATCACATTGGGAGTTTACATTTATACCAACAATGTTAGCATTGCTCAAAACATCTAAAAAACTACTAAGTAAAAATGTATTCAGTGTCACTTAATAAGTGATACAAGGAAAAGAGAATAACCTTGAATTCCCGCTTTGTTTTATGCCCATGTAGATCACCTATTTTCACTTTTGATATCTCAATGACATTTGGCCCCTTCTGAAAGAATTGATCGTTCTGGGGGGAAAAGTCTTTGAGTTTTGGGGTGATAAAACCTGAATCATAATGAGAGCTGTTACTAAATCTCTAGCTGATGATGGATGCAGAATACTCCTACATGAGTAAGGATAGAGATGAGTTGAGTAACATGATTGACAAGCTTCATCTAATTGATCAAATATATATGTATACATATTATATATATATTCCTTTTAAGCATATATGGAACATATACAAACATTGACTGTTTAATAAGTCACAAAAGAGATGTTCAGAACTTTAGAAGATTGCTTTGAGGCAGTGAACATTCTCTGACTACAATGCAGTTAGCTTAGAAGTCAACATGGAGATCAAAATGGTGATATGTTCTGGTTCCTAGACAGGATGACAACTTGTTATTAGTATCCTCATTTTGCTGCACTGATTCTAATTTTATCTTTGCCTATATGGATCTGCTAGTACGTGGTGCCATGAATTCCCATAGAAAAGGCATCTAACACAGATTTGTTGGGTCAGGACACTTCCTAGAACCATGGCTCCTGAGCTGAAACCCAAAGGATGGACAGATGAGTGAAGTTAACCAGGAGACTCAGAGTCTAACAGAATAGAATAAGATCCTCAGGCTAAAGCCCAGATGAGAAGCACAAGGAGAGCAACTTGCTGTTTAGCTGAAGTGTAGAAGTGGAAGAGAGACGAGCCAGGAGATGAGGCTGGAAGGTAAAAGTGCCCAGTTTGTGGCACTTTGTTATAGCAGCCCTAGCAAACTAATACAGTTTGTTCCCTATTAATTTGCTTGAGAATTTTTCAGGGGCACCAAGATGGCTCATGATAATAGAAAAGAAAAGACTCAATTTATATTATTTTCCAGGTGATTTCATTCCAAATTATTTTGGAATTAATTTTAACAACATTATATATTGCATATATAATAATGAATTGAATACATCATTATTTTACAGACATCATTGGTGAGCAATTTATAGAAATTTCTGCTCAAACAGGTCTTTTTTAGGGCCAATATTTCATAAATCACTTGCCCACTGACTCCTTGATTGGCTTCAGAATTGTATTGGAATAGATATAGTTTCAAACCAAATTTAACATCGCTTCTATTTGGAGAATGAGAATGTTCTGGTGGCCCAATTCAGAAGTAGTTTAAAAAATCAACAGGTTGGAGCACCTGGGTGGCTCAGTAGGTTAAACGTCTGCCTTCGGCTCAGGTCATGATCCCAGGGTCCTGGGATCGAGCCCCACATCAGGCTCCCTGCTCAGTGGAGAGCCTACTTCTCCCTCTCCCTCTGCTGTTCCCCCTGCTTGTGCTCTCTCTCTCTGTGTCAAATAAATAAATAAAACCTTTAAAAATAAATAAATAAATAATAAAATTAAAAGACATTTTAAAAAAATCAACAGGTTGTCACAGTGTGAATAGGTTCCTTATGAAAACTTGTTGATTGATATTCCAAAAATAATTAACATTTGGGTATAGCTCAATTTGGAATTAGTGATGTTTGATACCATCCCATTGTGGAGTCAGGTTATCAATTATAACAATCTTCTAACTGTTAATTGATTATAATAAATTGTTATATGCATCTATATCTAATAGCTAATGTACCTTCCATGAACTTGGAAACTTAGTTCCGCAAAGCAGTGATATCACTAGAGAAAAACAGAGGTAAAAATATAGAGCTCACTATGGTTGGGGTTCATAAATGTTCAGATCTATATAACAATATTTAATTTCTGCCTTTGTTTATCATTTAAAGTCAAAACACTAGGTATTTAGAATGTTAAATGTTTTACTTGAAATGCACATTTGGTTCACAAGCAGCAATTTAGTGTTCTGTTTCCATGATGCATTGCTATTAAATAAAGCACTGGAAAGAAGTCGTCTGTTACAATTTGTTTCTCCTTTGTGCAAGCCCCTATTCGCACCTCATGTCCTGTTGCTGGCTGGATAGCAAAAGAGATTAGAGGCAACATGATTTCAGATCAAAGAATAAACATCTGCCTACCCCTGGCTTTTCAAATTACACATGTTTTTTTCTGATTAAAGAACTCAACAGAATTCTAAATAAAATGCAATTTTTAGGAACTCATGTTCCTTAAATTAAAGAGCTGATACTTCAAGCTATTAAACATTCACACTTTTTCAACTTCCTTGCCGATGAATGCTGAAAATACACTGAAATTTTGCATAGTGTTACACTTGTCAATCTGTTTTATTATATCAAGTTTTGACCCAAGTGACTTTGGATGACATTTATTTATGTGGACTCTTGAATACCTCAGGCTTCTTTTTTCATAATAGAAGGTATGGGTTGTTTACTTTAAGTTAAATTTAATGTTGTAAAGTGTTGTTTCTAATTTCATGTTATAGGTCCAGCATCCCCAAGCTAAAGGAAAGGTGTGAATATAGTGAAAGCATTTGGCAAGGCTGTATTACTGAGGGGTGAATTTCTCTTTGGAAGGGAAACACTTCTGGTGAATATATTAAGAATGATTGTGCTGGCATTGATAATTCTTCATCTTTTCCATTCTTGAGAATATAGATATATGCCATATAATATAATTTTGTTTTGGTTATGTCCTTTAAGTCAATAGAGGACAAATAAATTATAATAAGTTGTATATGGCATTATTAATTAACAATTTAGAGGAGGCTATACACAATATATGAAAATAAAACACAGATGAATTAAAGATTTACATCTAAAAAATTAAAATTGCCAGAAGAAAATATTTAAAAAGTGTAATTTCCTTTTTTAAAAAAAAGAGATTTACTTATTAGAGAGAGAAAGAGAAAGAGAGTGCAACCATGTGCATAAGGCGGGGGGAGTGCAGAGGGAGAGAATCTCAAGCAGACTTCCCACTCAGCATGGTGGAGCCTGATGCAGGGTTCGATCTCATGACCCATGAGATCATGACCTGAACCGAAACCAAGAGTCAGAAGCTCAACTGACTGAGACATAGGTACCCCGCAAAAAGCATAATTTCATATCATTAGAGTGTGAAAGTCACTCCTTAATACAACACTTATACCCAAAACCATAAAAGAAATGATTGAAGGGTTTGTATACCTAAAAATGTAAGCCAATTCTCTATAAGAAAATGTAAGTTTTAAAAAACTTGGGAAAAAGTATTTATGTAGAGATAAACATGTCATTAACAGTGGCATAAATATGTTTTTAAGCCTTTTATAATAAAATGTGTAGTCTTTAGTCCTTTAACAGGTGTTTAAATAAACATCTAATATGTCTGAAGTCATAAGCTAAGTGCAAGAGAGATGCAGATTATACTCAGATGGGGTCCTTTGAAGAACCCCAAATCTAGAGTTATCTTTGCATTTTGTTAGAGTGTCTGGGTCCGTAAATGGTTGTTTCTAAGTTATAAAACTATATTCTACTTTACAACCTCTAAATAGAACAAGTGTTATCTAACATTAATATCATAACATAGCTCCTTAAAGTTTATTGACTTTTTGAAATAACTGAATTAACTAGTTCCCAAATATCCATTGTACAGTGAATGACAGACCTTTAAGATCTAATTAACTTTGGGCGCCTGGGTGGCTCAGTTGGTTAAGCGACTGCCTTCAGCTCAGGTCATGATCCTGGAGTCCCGGGATCGAGTCCCGCATCAGGCTCCCTGCTCGGCAGGGAGTCTGCTTCTCCCTCTGACCCTCCTCTCTCTCATGCTCTCTGTCTCTCATTCTCTCTCTCTCTCAAATAAATAAAATAAAATCTTTAAAAAAAAAAAAAAAAGATCTAATTAACTTTATTTTACAGACACATGCAAACACACATGTAAGCATTTTGATATAATACAATCACTTCTTAGACACAACCTAATCTTTCCAATACAACTGAAATGGTGTCCCACTTTGCACAATTTAGCATTGAACTACAGCCCCCTTACCAGTGTCATGGAACAAATAGAGAAAATAATTAGAATTCCACTTTTCTTGAAATGTCAAGAAGGGCAGAAGCACTCTGACCTCAGCTTTAAATTTAACCAAGAATATGGGAGGATTTGAAGCTATTCAACATGCTTCTCGTGGAATTTCCCCCAAGCACTGATATCTGAATAGGCTGAAAAAATATGCAAGAGAAGCCTTATTCTCTCTTGACACGAAGTTATGCTCAGCGTGCTAACTATAACACCACTGCTTAGTTTCACAACAACGAAGAACAACATGTTTCCATTCTTTGTAATGTTTGTGCTAAAATAACAGTCTTGTGATTATTTTTCTTATGCTCTATAGTCAATGTTTCTTAAGTACCTACAGTGGGGTACTTAAAGGTTCTTCTACACGATTTTTAAATGTATTTTAGCAAGACTGTAAAGATTGAGTTTTTACCATGCTTGTCAGCAGTTACATTTTTTCTAAGGGGTAAAAAGCACAAAACATAGAATTATTCTTGGTCCCCATTAAAATATAGAACATTCTGTGGTGACTGATTGCTGATAACTGATATTGGTAATTGGAAATATAACTTACGAACCAGTACTAAAGGATATCTGTTGTAATATGCTCGTTACATCCTTTTCTGTCACATAGGTGACATTATCTCCATTTTACAGATGAGAAACTGAGATTCAGAAAGGTTAAAAAAACTTGCTAAGGTCACACAGCTAATAAGTAACATCAAGATTCAAACCCAGAACAATCTAACTCCAAACCCTCCTATTAACCACTGACCTTTTATCGTCTCAAATTCCTATAATAAATGGAAGCAATTTAACCTGTATTATTTATTCGCACCTCCCTTGTGCTATAGGCCCTAGTCTAGACTCTAGGGATATAGTGGTGAAGACAGACTAGGACCCTGCCCTTGTGGGCATGCTTCAAATGAAACAGATAAATACTTAATATCAGTTAAGTCATAATGAGGAAAAAATAAAGGGAAATAGAGAGTCATGGGAGGTACAACTTTATGTAGGGGCAGGGACGGCCTCCATGAAAATTTGTTAGCTGAAGGGAGACCTTGGATGAAATGAGAAAGGAGGAAGCTACACAGATATTCGAGGAGAAGAGCATTCCACACAGAAGGAAGAGCAAGTGCAAAGGCCCTGGACTGGGAATATCCTTGTGTCTCAGGAACCAAGGGAGGCCGGTGTGGCTGGAGAGGGGAGGGTAAAGGAGAGCAGGGCCAGTTCAAGCAGGCTTTGTAGGCCATGGTAAGGATTTCCCATTATTAATTTTTTTAATGTGTGATAGGAAACCACTGAAAAGTTGGCTTTAGGGGAGAAAGCAGGGCTCATTGGCCCGGGCTGTATGAAGAATGAACGGTAGAGGGGCCAGAGCTGAAATCGAGAGTACAGTCGAGAGGATATTGCCATGTCCCCAGGGAGAAGTTATGGCTTAGAGTGGCAGCAGAGGGGGGACTGGTGAGGGATTGCATATGGGGTCTATTCGAGAATTAGGGGGATTTACATCTGGCTGGGGAAAAGAACAAAACTCAGAAGAATGGAACTATAAAGACAGTGTCCAATTAGGAACTGCACTGTGAGCTGCACATTCTTCCCTGTTTCTTCTGCCTATTGTTTGGGGCAAGCGGACCTGGTGATCATAGTGGGTATTTTGAGATTGGGGGAAGGTTGTTATAGGCTTACTTGAGATTCCCCTAGATCTCGTTTTTGTTTTTAAGATTTTATTTATTTATTTGACAGAGAGTGAGCACAAGCAGGGGGAGCAGGAGAGGGAGAAGCAGGCTCCCCACTGAGCAGGGAGCCAGATGCAGGACTCGATCCCAGGACCCTCGGATCATGACCCGAGCTGAAGGCAGATGCTTAACCGACTGAGCCACACAGGCACCCCTCCCCTAGATCTCGTTTAGTCATCAATTTGCCTTATTAATTAGTAAGAGTTTATCATAATTCTACATAGGTTTCTCAAAAGAATTAAATCCAGGGTGCCTGGATGGCTCAGTCAGTTAAACATCTCCCTTAGGCTCAGGTCATGATCCCCGGGTCCTGGGATTGAGCCCCATGTCAGGCTACCTGCTTAGCGGGGAGTCTGCTTCTCCCTCTCCTTCTGTCCCTCCCCCTGCTCATGCCCGCTCTCTTTCACTCTGTCTCAAATAGGTATATAAAATCTTTTTTAAAAACAGAATTAAATCCAAAGGACAAAAGCAGAATACATGGATCTGTGTGTAAATTGGGAAGAGTGGAAGGAGGACAGAGGGGAGGTGCAGAAAAAGCAGGCAAGGCTGACTTCGAGGGAATGCTGTGATCAGTGGAATGAGTAAGGGGAGACAAGAGACGCAGAGTGGTAAGGAAACCTGACCTCACTCAACTGAGGCTGTAGCCCGAGGTAGGAAGGAATCAGAGCCAGTGGATTGTTGAAGTGCTGGGAAGACGAATACTCTAAATGTGGCATGCTAGCATCATGGAAGGTGCAACCTAGCTCCTCATTTTCCCGAGGAAGGCGGACTGGGGATCCACTCTTCATTCCCACAGCCGCTTCCCTGCCCCAGAATACATGCGCCTGAGCGGGGGTGTGCATGCCTGCCTTTGTGGCGAGTATCAGCTAAATAAAGCCAACTAGGTCTTGCCTCCCCTCCTAGCTTCCAAACTGCCAGTGCTCCTCCCAACCACCATTCAAACTCAGTAGCTTTTCCTTCCCTTTTTCCTTTCGTTTTGTGTGTATGTTTGTAAACAGTGACATTCAAGCCCAACAGGTAAGGATGGAGGGGGGAAGGAGGATGCAAAATGGGCGTGAATCAAGGAAAATTTCAGAGGTGCAAGAATGAAGTTTTTGCCTGGACTTTAAAATGTTGGCAAACTTTGTTGATTCACATTTGTGTGTGTGTGTGTGTGTGTGTGTACGTGTGTGTAAGCGGTGGGGGGGGGGGGGGGCTCCAGGGTTTACTAGAGAACCTCAGATGTTTGACTAAAAAAGAGTGAAAGCCACTACCTGATGTGCTCATGTCTTAAGAAGTATTTTTTTTTTTAAGATTTATTTCTTTATTTTGGAGAGAGAGGGAGAGAGGGCGCATGCGTGGAGGGGGGCGGCAGAGGGAGACAGAAAGAACCTCAAGCAGATTCTGTCCTGAGCTCAGAGTCGATTGATGCAGGGCTCGATCTCACAACCCAGAGACCATGACCTGAACTGAAATCGAGAGTCCAACACTTAACTGACTGAGCCACCCGGGCACCCCGTGAAATGTATTTTTTGAGCACAAATGAGTTTGTTGTGGCTCTTTGTGATTAAACTTAAAATCCCCAGTTTAAAAAAAAATTTAAGTTCTTCCAAGGAAAAGAAACTTTACCTAACTGCATCAGGTAGCAGCCTGGAGCTAAACAAGGATACCGGAGCACCTATTTCTTTTCCTGTATCTGCTGGATTATTTTAGCTGAAGGACATTTGAGCCAGCATTTCTCAGACGAAAATCTCTTCGGAGTGACTCAGGCCATGTTTCTCCCCGTGGGATGTACGAATTACCTGTCGATCCCGTGACTGCACATGTGTGCATTGCTTTTGTTTTCCCAGCAGATAGATTCCCTCTAAGCTGGGTCCGTTTTCAGGTCTTATTACAAAGCTTCGAGTTTGGGGAACCCAACCGTGCTGCTAATTCCTGTTGGGGAAGGTGAGCAGCCCCCACCATTCCTGAATAACCTGGGAGGTACACGGAGCTGAGGGCGGTTGACCAGAAGCAGTATCAGTGACAGCCGCGGGCGGAATTAAAGCCCAATGCCCTCCCGGAGCCATAGGCCCAGAGTTAGCTCTGGAAGATGCTCTGTGTGTGTGTGTGATAATCGTCTCACACACTATATAATTCTGTTACAGCAGCCAGTCTAAGTAGGATGATTCATGAACCCTGGGCAGGCGGGGCACCCAGCCTTGTCTCTGGAACATCCATGTGATTTCCGGCCAGACTTAGCCCGGAAGCTCCTGGCAAACAATAGAAAAGCACCAGGTGTTCTCAGCAGAGATCTTCTCCCTTAAAAGTGGAGATTGGCAAATTTCCCAAAGCAGGAGAGGCGCTCTTGGTTGTGCCTGGTGTTAGTTACCTCACCATAGAAATATTTGTCCTGGATGCCTCCAGACCCAGCGGTACCAGGGGTGTCCCGTGGAATGAAACTGTGGCCCTCTGGACACGAGGCCTGTCACAGGACACACCAGGAAGTTGACTCCTGCTTAGAAACTCAGGCTGCTTTGAGGTTTCACCCTGGATGTTGGTAAAGCTGTTATAAAGTGAGTTGGTCTTTCCGCCTTGGTATAACGAAGCCTTCTCTGACTCCCATCTGTGAACTCCACCTTCTTGCCTGGAACTGGGACAGTGGGATGTTTCTGCACGGCTACTGCTAAACCCCTTACCTTAATAGACTCTGAAGGTAAAAGGTAAAATCTCTAGGCTATTTGTTATTGTGCTTCGAGGACATCGGTGACTAATGGCCTGAGAGAATTAATGAAGCTTTCCATATACCAAGTTTATTTAGGGGCAGTAGCTTATATATGGAATAAACAGAAGAATATTGAGAGCCTGGAAATGAACCGTGACATTTATGGAAAATTGATTTTTCACCAAGGATTAATTGATTGCCACAACAATTAACTCAAAATTGGCCAAAGATCTAAATGTAAGTGTGAAAACTATAATACTCTTACAAGAAAACTTTGGTATAAGTCTTCAAGATCTTGGATTAGGTAATGGTCTCTTAAATATGACACCCAAAGCATAAGAAACAAAAGAAAAAAATAGATAATTTGGACATTATTAAACTAAAAACTATTTTTCTAAACTAAAAACGTTAATGTTTCAAAGGACACCATGAAGAAAGTGAAAAGACAGTCCAGAGAATGGGAGAAAATTTTTATAAATCATTCATCTGATAATGGACTTGTATGCAGAATATATAAAGAACCATTACATTATAATAATAAAAAGACAACCCAGGGATGCCTGGGTGGCTCAGTTGGTTTAGCATCTGACTCTTGATTTCAGCTCAGGTCATGATCTCAGGGTCATGGGATAGAGCCCCATGTCCCTCCAGCTCCGTGCTCAGCGGGGAGTCTGCCTGAGGATTCTCCCTCTCCCTCTGCCCCTCCCCCTGCTCGCACACACACTCTCTCTCTAAAATAAATAAACAAATCTTTTAAAAAATTAAAAAATAAAAAGACAACCCAACTAAAAACAAAGGATCTGAATAGACATTTCTCCAAAGATATACAAATTGTCAATAAACATGTGAAAAGATGCTCAACATCATTAGACATCAGAAAAATGCAAATCAAAACCACAATAAGATACCATATGTAGAATGGCTGTAACGAAAGACACAGATAATAGCCTTGGCAAGGCTGTAGAGAAGTGAGAACCTCATACACTGTTGGTGGGAATATAAAATGGTACAGGCACTTTGGAAGACAGTCTGGCAGTTCCTCAAACAATTAATCATAGAATTATGATATGACTAGCAATTCCACTCCTAGGTTTATACATAAGAGAAATAAAAACATATGTTCACTAAAACCTTGTCCATGAATTTCTTAGCAGCACTATTCATAATAGCCCCAGAGTGCAAACAACTCAAGTGTCCATCAAACTGATGAATGGATCGATAAAATGTCATGTATATATTTGGCAATAAGAAGATATGAAACAGTGATACATGCTGGAACATGGATGCCCCTTGAAAACATTATACTTAGTGAAACAAGGCCACATATTGTATGATTCCATTTCTATGAAATATCCAGAATAGACAAATTCTTAGAGCCAGAAAGTACAGTAGTAGTTTCCTAGGGCTGGGGGGACATGGGGAGGGATGCTAATGGGTACAGAGTTTCTTGTTGATGAAAATATTCTAAAACTGATTGTAGTGATGGTCACACAACTCTATGAATATACTAAAAACCATCCAATTGTATACTTCAAATGGGTGAATTATATACTATGGGAATTAGATCTCAATTAAGGGGTTATAATAGAACAACCATAAAAAATAGGTAGATGGAGAGGATGGAATATGTCATTAATTGTACGCTCTCTCTGTATTTTTCATTCTCTTCCCTTGGCTTCTATCTGCTTTCCTGGGTGTTTCTTCAAAAACATCTGAAGCAAAGATTTACAACTCATTGTTTGGGAGCCATCAGATTTGTGAGAAAAAGCTAGAAAGAAAGAGATGATTGCAATACAGTGTTTACATTCCTGATTTACCTGTTGTTCATGTTTCAGACTTTGTTCTTAACTATGTACCTGTTACCTTGTACTAGCTATCATCTCTCCTTAGAGATGGAAGGTCTTTGGAATTTTTAATAAAATGTCCTCAGTTTCTTGGTTACACTTATCTACTGAGAATCAAATGTAGTTTACTTTTCCCCAAGCTTGCTTCCAGTAAGTTGCTGTATAAGAGGTAGAAGAAAGCAGGGGGGGCAGCAGATGTGCTGTTTTCTCCTACTTTCTGGCAAAAATCAGATCTCTAGCAAGATCAAAGAGTCCTTTATTCCACTAACTGCACTTGTTATCCTAAGCTGATTACAGGGGCAACGGTTTTAAAGCAAGAAATATCAGTGGAGGAAAGAGGAAATCACAGGATAAAATCCATTCTTTGTTTTCCTCTCCAAGCTGAGCTTCGAGCTGCTGGAAGAGAGCGAGGGCACAGGGACTGTGGGGCAGGGGTGCTTGGGGGGATGTGCCCTGGGATGTCGTACTCCTCCCAGCTAGACCAGGGCAACTGACCTTGGCAACTCACTTACCGCCCATGAGCCAAAGCTTCCTTGCCTGCAAACTGACGTATCTGAATTCTTTTCCAGCCAAAAAGGTCTTTTATTTTATGATCACATAAGCTGATCTGGAATTCTTTGAGAGATCAATGCTAAGTGAACGTTCAGGTAGATGAATCTGTAATTGAATGAATATTATATCCAATGTCTTGATTCGTGAATAAATATCATCATGGAAGAAGCAATTTCATGGCTTTCAACAAGCCTCTGTAGCTACAACTGATTAGTGAAGCATTTTAAATTAATGATTCAAACAGAAAGATCGTATCTGTTAATTTTGCAATCCACAAAAAGATGAACAAAACACACATGCTAATTCCCAAACTTTGGTTCAAAAAATTAACTGCCAGACTCCAAATGAACAGAGGCTTGACTGACCATAGTGAAACTTTGAATATTTTGAATGTTGGATGACCATAGTTCAACTTGAACCAAATTTGATCTGGTTATTTTTCTTTTTTACATTTTTTATTGGGATTTTTTGAATTGCACAGATTTTAAGAGAATAATTCAATGAGTTTTGACAGACGCATATATCCATGCAACCCAGACCCCTATCAAGATATAGATTATTCCCATCCCCACAATAAGATGCTTCATGCCTACTTCCTTTCAGTCCCCTCTCAGAAGCAAACAGAGGTCTGATTTCTTTCACTATCCATTAGTTTATTCAGTCTTTGAACTCTATCAATGCAATCATATAATATATACTCTCTTGTGTCTGGTTTCTTTCACTCAGTAAAATGGTTTTGAGGGTCACCCATTTTGTTGGGTTTATCAGTAGTTTCTCACAGGTTGGATTCCCCAGAAAGAGACAAAGATTAGCATGCAGGGCATTAATTAAGGAGGCCTCTTGGGAAGGGAGGGGAGAGAAGCAGAATTGAGCAGAGGGAGAAGTGAAGCTGTGAACCAGTCCCCACACCAGCCTTTAGCAGATCCCAAGGGGAGCTCCCAGCAATGGCCTACATGGGTACATGGGTAGTTCCTGCCTGCCAAGGGGAGCTCTGGAGCTGGATGGCCTGTCAGAGTGATCTCAAGTTGGGACACATTCTGCCCAACCCCATGTTGATTGGGCATTGGACGTAGACTGCCTCTCCAGGAAGAAGGTGGTGCTTTGGGCAAGGCTGTGTGTTTCAGCCAAGAAAATTCTACCCCCCCCCCAAAAAAAGGGCTGACTGCTGAGGGCTGTCTTCCAGCAGTGCCCCCAGCAGATGGGGAAATAAGTCCTTTATTCCTGAGGGGGGTTCTGGGCAGCACATCAAAATGTTTTCTTGCTGAGTAGTATTCCACTGATGGATATACAAAATATATTTCTCCCTTCTCCTGTTGATGAACATTTGATCCAGTTTTTGGCTATTATGAATAAAGCTTCTATGAACATTCTTGAACAGTTCTTTTAATGGATATGTGTTTTCACTTCTCCTGGATAAATGCCTGCAAGGAGAATTTCTGAGTCATAGTATAGGTGTGTGTTTAACTTTGTAGAAACTGCCAGACCAAATTTCCAAATTCCAAGTTATCATTGTATACTCCTGCCAACAATGTATGAAAGTCTAGTTGCTATATATTCTCCCCAACTGGTATGGCCAGTCTTTGTAATTTTAGGAAAGACTTGAAAAGTTTCCTGACCACTTGGATGGAATGTCAGAAGGGATTTCTGCTTGAGTTAGAGTCTGGACTAGAAAGATTCTGAATTTATGATATACAAAAAGCACAAGTTCATATACACTTCCATAGAAAAAAATCACATTTAAGCTTTTGACTTCAAGTCCTCTGTTATTTTGGAGGTGTACTTCTATATTCAAATTTACTTCAAAATTACTTTAAGATTTTTTTTTTTTTTTGTCAGAGAGAGCACAAGCTGGGGGAGTGGCAGGCAGAGATAGAAGCAGGCAGAGGGAGAAACAGGCAAGGAGCCCGCTGTGGGACTCCATCCCAGGACCCTGGGATCATGACCTGAGCTGAAGGCAGACACTTAACCCTCTGACCCACCCAGGCATCCCTCAAAATTACTTTAAATTCTTGAAGTTCAAGTTGAACTGAAAACCTAACATGAAGTTGAACCTCCTTAATGGTGAGATTCTCCTGTATTTGTAAATGAATTACAGTGCTCAGGTTCTTTTTCCTAATAGATTCCTTCAATAAGTAAATTAGATAATGTGCTTTAATAGTAACTAATTTTTACTGTTCAGTTACTATATGCAAGGCTATGTTCTAATCAATTCACATGTATTACATCAGTTAGTCCTTACAATTGATTCAGGTGGAGACTATTATTATCACCCCCATTTACAAATGAGAAAATGATAGGGAAATATGGAGCTGCTTCATTCATTCAACAAATATTTATTGATTGCCACCAATATGCAAGGGGAAAAGACTAAACAAAAAAAATCTTTTTCTTCATGGAGCTTATATTCCAATAGTAAGAGAGATGATAGATAGATAGATAGATAGATAGATAGATAGATGATAGATAGATGATAGATAATGTGAGCAATTTTACTCTTGTGCTTTCAGTCTATATTTTTTATTTGGAATAGTAATTAGAAAGATAGAATGATATAATGTATATAACCTACATTATTCTATATTATTATACTACTCTATATTATACAACACAATAGGCACCCACAGCTGGATGTCTAAGAGTTGCAGATAATGGGTCCAGATACTTCTTTGAGGGTCAAGAATGGATCACAAGCCACAGTCCTTAGGGCTTAGATTCACACTTTGGGCTATAAATGACTTCCTAAGAGGGCTATAAGTGACTTCCTAAGAATTGCTTCTACAGTTCAGATATAATGGGTGGAAGTGGACAATTCAGCTTTGCTGGTATAATTTTTTTTTTTAAATAATCTCTATGTCCAACATGGGGCTTGAACTCATGATCCCAAGATCAAGAGTTGCATGTTCCACTGACTGAGCCAGCCAGGCGCCCATCCACTATAATATTTTTGAATGAAATATGATATAAGTTTATAAAAGCCATATATTTTGATATATAAACTACATTTGTCCTCAATTATTATCTATAGTGTATTTTTCTGGCTCTAGCCTGAACTCATCAAAGGGGAAAGTGTTAGTTTAACCATCTGGTTTTCCTTCCTCAGTTGCTTAAGGTCTCTTCCTATTCCCTGATATGCCTCTTCTATATATAGACATATATTCTACTTCCTCTAGTCCTCCATTTTTACTGAATACATCTTCCCTTCGAGTAATCTGTATTCCCACTTGTGTTAGTTATCTATTGCGGCGTAACAATATTACCACAAATGTAGCAACTTAAAACAATACGTATTACCTCAGTTTCTGTGTGTCAGGAGTTAGGGCACAACTCAATGGGGTCCTCTGCTTTGAGTCTCAGGACCTCACAAACTGCAGTCAAGGTGTCAGCCAGGGCTGTGGTCTCATCTGAGGCTTGCCTGGGGAAGGCTATGCTCCCAAGCCCAGGGAGGCTGCTGGCAGCATTCCACTCCTTGCAGAATGCAGGACTGCGGGCCTCAGTTTGTTGCTGGCCTTGGCCTGGAGGTTGCCTTCTGCTGCTTGCCTCTCAGCACTCTCCACATGGCAGCACACAACATACCATTTGCTTCTTCAAAGCCAGGAATACAGTGTCTCCTAACAAGACAGACATTATAACCTTACATAACACAATCACACACACATAATCCCATACATCCTTGCCATAGTCTATTGATCAGAAGCAAGTCACAGATCCCATTCATTCTCATGGAAAGGGGCTTACACAGTGATGTGAATATCAGGGGGCTACCTTAACATCTCCCCACCATACCCCCAGTGTTAAGAAACTTTTCTTTCTTTTTTTTTAAGATTTATTTATTTATTTGAGAGAGAGAGAGTGTGTGTGTGTGTGTGTGTGTGCGCGTACGCATGCGCAAGTCAGGAGGGGGGTCAGAGTGAGGGAGAGGGACAAGCAGACTCCGTGCTGAGCACAGAGCTCCATGCAGGGCTCAATCTCATGACCCTGAGATCATGACCTGAGCTGAAACCAAGAGTCAGATGCTCAACCAACTGAGCCACCCAGGAACCCCATTAAGAAATATTTCTTGTGGGGTGCCTGGGTGGCTCAGTTGGTTAAGTGTCTGCCTTCAGCTCAGGTCATGATCCCAGGGTCCTCAGATGGAGCCCTGCATCGGGCTCCCTGCTCAGTGGGGAGCCTGCTTCTCCCTCTCCCTCTGCCTGCCACCCCTCCTTCTTGTACTCTCTCTCTCTGTCAAGTAAGTAAGTAAAATCTTTTTTAAAAAAGAAATATTTCTTGCATTACCTCAGTTATCAAATATTTCCTTCCTACAAAAGCAGAGTAAATTAGAATCCTCCCTCCAGTTTGTTAACCTGTGTGCAGTGATTTGTGAGTTAATGGGCATTTCTGTTTAGCTTTAGCACTGCTGTTTTCAACCAAATCAATTTTTAACAAATAGATTTAGGCCAGTAATCTCAAAGGAGAAGTTGAACAAAGTTTTAACTGGGGACATTGAAAACGTAAATGTATGTATTTAGTAGATGCATAACAATGTGATTATGAAAATATTCAGATTCTGTTTTCTCAATTAGTGAATCAAAAAACATAAGGACTTATCTGTAAATGATATTCTATTGACACTATTGTTTATCACTAGGCCTGATAGTAAAGCCCACACTACTTTTACTGCAGACTCAATTTCCTTTTCCTATTTCCCTGGGTACCCACAGGACTAAACGATTCATTGGTACAAATCATCTCCTTCCTTCCCTCTCTCCCTCCCTCCCTCCTTCCCTTCCTTCCTTTCTTCCTTTCTTCCTTTATATATAAAATACATAGTTCCTGAGCCCTTACCCATATGCTGACTTTGTGCTGGTGTTACAATGGTAAATAAGACATGGCCTCCAAATGACATTTAGTTCAGCGCAGGAGACACAGGAGAGTGCCTTGAGACAAATTCCGTGGGGGAAGTTGCTATAGAAATTATATATAGATTATAAAGCGAAGGAAGCCGAAAGCTCTGCTGGATTTTCTTTTCCCCATCCTTCCACTGCCCCCTTCCAACCTAAGCTAGAGCCAGTGGGCCTCCGGCCTAGCAGAGCTTTCGCCATGGCCCTCAGCGATGCTGACGTGCAAAAGCAGGTTAAGCATATGATGGCTTTTACTGAACAAGAAGCCAATGAGAAAGCAGAGGAAATAGATGCGAAGGCAGAGGAAGAGTTCAACATTGAGAAAGGTCGTCTTGTGCAAACCAAAGACTGAAGATTATGGAATACTATGAGAAGAAAGAAAAGAAAGAAAAGGCAAAAGAAAATTCAGATTTCTAATTTGATGAATCAAGCAAGGCTCAAAGTCCTCAGAGCAAGAGATGACCTTATTACAGACCTACTAAATGAAGCAAAACAGAGACTCAGCAAAGTGGTAAAAGATACAACCAGGTACCACGTGCTGCTGGATGGACTGGTCCTCCAGGGTTTGTACCAGTTGTTAGAACCCTGAATGATTGTTCGTTGCAGGAAGCAGAATTTCCCTCTGGTAAAGCATGCAGTGCAAAAAGGGATTCCTATGTACAAAATTGCCACCAAAAAAGATGTTGATGTCCAAATTGATCAGGAGGCCTACCTGCCTGAGGAAATAGCTGGTGGAGTTGAGATCTGTAATGGAGATTGTAAAATAGAAGTTTCCAATACCCGAGAAAGCCGGCTGGATCTCATAGCCCAGCAGATGATGCCAGAAGTACGGGGAGCCTTATTTGGTGCAAATGCCAACAGGAAGTTTTTGGACTAAACCTTTGGGTGAGGTGGAGTTCATCCACTGCTCTCCTGCTATCATGCGGAAGTTTCTGATATTTGAAGAAACAAGATATCTGTGTGGCTTCCTCTTCGCTCTTCTAATATTCTGTATTTATCAGTGGATCCTCTCTGTAGCTAATGCCCTTGGCCTAATTGTTAACATGAGAGAAAGTTTCACTTACTATGATCAGGAAACCTCCTTCTTAGCTTATCTGTAAGTAGCACAACTTTCATTTGCTTCTGTAGCATGAAGGTGAGGGTATCAGATTGTGGTTACTGGAGCTTCCCTGAGTCTCTGCTCTTCCTCTCGTCTTCTGCTGTCAGTTCTCGCATCTAGAGGGTGATGTGTATGGTGTTCTCTGACATTCAGTCTCTGCTCTTTAGGCTTCAAATGCATGGAGGGCATGCATTCCTGCCAGCAATAGTAGCTTCATTGTTCACCTGTTTGGGCCTAGAAGCGTTTCTCATCTGTAAATGTGATTTAAAACCTAAGCCATGAATCGGTCTTATTTATTAAAACAAAAGGTTTACATGGGGGAAAAAAAAAAAATATATATATATATAGATTAAGGTCCCAGAGGATTTAACATCTAAGCCAACATACCTCCTAGAACATAAAATATAGGAGAACTGGAGGCCAGATTTCAAGAATCAATCAACCCATGTCGACATAGAAAATAAAACGCAAAGGAGGATGAGTCCTCTAGATAGTAATAAAAGGGGGAGACACACAGAGATTTGAGAATCAAGGCTTTCAGTAAACCTAGATAGAATATGGGATGAAAAGAAGCAATGAATTTTTAGTAACTGCAGTGTTGTCAGGCTATGAAAAGAAAGTCTCATTCTGCAGATGGTACCAGATATTTCTATATTGCCATAAATAATGGGATACAACTCAATATTCATGGTGCTTTTGCATAAAAATGAAAAAGTCTAGATGAAATAGGGTAATATTTAACTTGGAAACAAAGCAAGAATTATCACCCTAAAGTCACAGAGGAAAATGGGAAATGTATAGTAATGTTGACTAAATGTAGCTGAATATTATATTCATCATTGGTTCAAAGAAATATATCGTAGTATGTCTCATTGGCTCACAAAATAATACTGTATATACACACCTCTGAAGAAGAAATCAAATAATCCGAAAAAATAGTGAAATCTTGGGGGCTTCATATGGGTTTTGGAATACTTCCCAGCAAAGCAAAATTCACAGCATTTTCCCCTGCTACATGTCTTTTAAAGTGTAACAGTAAAACTTTCAGGTAAAATTTGCTTCTATCTTGTATATTGGGCTCTCCTCTACCCTGTAGAAATTTCCCTTGTGCATTCTCATAAGAAGTTGGGGAATGAAAATGCTTCAATGAAAAAGCGTCATTGCTTGGGAGAGGGGTGTGTAGATTTAAAATGGCAATATTCCAAGCCCATTTTGTATGTCTACTTATTAATTGTGTGATTATATGATTTCTCCCTGAATAAATCTTGTTTTGATGAAAGATTAAGTCTGAACACCTGCAGGGTGCCTCACACCCCCCCAACCCCCTCACCCCCCCACTTCTCAGCTTCCATCTCCGTCACCTGTTTGGAGAATGTGTCAACTTTCCTTAATTGAGAAGTAATTTGCAGTTACCGAAATCCATTTTATATTATAAAGCCTCTTCACTATGTACAACTTTTCCCTAGAGGGTTGTGTTACTTGGAGGCATTTCTTAGATTTAAGTTCTAATAAAATTAAATATGTTTTTAGGAACCAACCTTGTAGGGTGTTTTTTCTGTTTTAAAATACCAGAAGTAGGATGTCTGCATGGCTCAGTTGGGTAAGTGTCTGACCCTTGCTCAGGTCTTGATCTCAGGGTCGTGGGATCTAGCTTGCATGGGACTCCCTGTTCAGTGGGGAGTCTGCTTCCTCTCTCCTTCTCTTTCTGCCCTTCCCCCTGCTCCTGCACTCTCTTTTTTTCTAAAATAAATAAATAAATCTTTATCAAAAAATAAAATAATGAAATAAAATACCAGAAGCATGAAAGTAAAGAACAGTTGAAGTTAAGCCTGTTAAATATGAGAAACTATTTATTTTGTTTGTGATTCCCTTAAGATGCTATTTGGAGTTTTAAAGATACCATTGTACTACAAATAAAAAATATTACAGAGAGATATTTACTTTAAAGGAAACAAAAATAAGCCGTAGATAGGAGTTCTTCATCCATTTTTAATTCTAGGATGCTGAGCTCTTTAATAATGGAAATGGTTTAAATAACACTAAAAATGAATCTGTATTTTTCTCCCTGAATGTAAAACAGTACGTTTTAAATTCACTTCTCTATGGGGCACCTGGGTGGCTCAGTTGGTTAAGCATCTGACTCTTGGCTTCTGCTCAGGTCATGATCTCAGGGTCCTGGGATGGAGCCACTCATCCTCCTCCCCCTCCCCTTCCTACCCCTCCGCTTCCTCCTTCCCCTCCCTTTCCCCCCTCCTCTCCCTCCTCCTCCTCCCTGGAGTCTACTTAGGATTCTCTCTCTTCCTCTCTCTTTGCCACCCCCACCCCTTGCATATGCACTTGCACTCTCTCTCTCAAAAAAAAGTAAATTTGCCTTTCTACTAGTGATGTTTCAACTCTTCTAACTTCCAGGTAGTTCTGTTTTTCATCTTGAATTGTCTTCACCTACATTCCAGTTACTTTTTCCATTCAAAAGTGTAGAGCATTCTCTCATTGAGTCAGCCCCTGCTTTTCACATGGATGAATGATGGTACTGAATATACCAAAGCAATGAATCACCTCTCTTGATTTTTAGTTCTTTTGTTTGTGCCCCCCTTTTTAATTCCCCTTCTTCTCTGTTCTTTCCTTCTTTTTTCTTTTCTTTTTCACCCTCTTCAGTTTAATACTTAACTAATTTAATGTGTGAGTTTATCCCTAAAGCCACCTGCCTGCCTCCCTCCCTCCCTCCTTCCCTCCCTCCCTCCCTCCTTCCTTCCTTCCTTAGCTTCCTTCCTTCCTTCCTTTAAAATAAAGGCAGTCAGGGTTTTAAATATACCTCTAATTACCACATTAACATCAACTCACATGTTCTGTGATACTTTCATTGTTTTTCGTTCTAAACATTTTATAAGTTACAATTTGACTTCCTTGTGTTTCTTAGGAGTACATTTTTTTTTAATTTCCAAAAATATATGGGAGACATTTTTGTTCCTGTTTTTAAGATTCTAAGAAATGTATTTCTAAGAAATCAATACATTTAATTATGGTCAGAGATTGTGGATTGTTTAATATGAAGTCTTTAAAATTTATTGGGATTTTGCATATGATCCAGTATTAACTCAGTGTATAGTTGCCATTTGAGTACAGGGCTCTACATACATCTACTTCAAGCTTGTCAATTGGATTGTTTAAATCCCTATCCTTAAAAGTATTTTGCCTGCTTGATCTTATTACTTTTTGATGATATGTTAAAATCTCTCCATATTATTGTGGGTTTGTCAATTTATCCTTGCAATTCTGCTAGTTTTTGCTTTTAATATTTCAAGGTTCTGACGGTAGGGGTGTACCCCTTAATTTGTATGTGTATCTTCTTGTTACTCTTTTTATCCTTTGTAATAGATCCCTCTATTCTATTTATTATTTTGACTTGAATTTTAATTCATCTATTTTTTTTAAAGATTTATTTATTTTATTTTAGAGAGAGATAGAGCGAGCATGGGGGGAGGGGCAAAAGAAGAGGGAGAGAGAGAATCCTCAAGCAGACTCCCCGCTGAGTGCAGAGCCCAACACAGGCTCAATCCCAGGACCCTGAGATCATGATGCTGAAATCAAGAGTCAGATGCTGAACTGACTGAGCCACCCAGGCACCCCAATTATTAATATTGATATACCAGTTTTCCTTTGGTAAGCATTTGCTTGGTATGTATTTTTCATGTTTTTATTTTCAGCTTTTGCTGTTTGGGATGTATATCCTAAAGTTGGCAGAGAGAGAAAGATATATAATATTTCTGCTTCCTCCAGTCTTTTAGTGTCTGTCATTAGATAAAGATATTCCTTTCATATTTATTGGGATTACTGATTTGGACTTGCCTTGACCATCTTAATTTGCATCATCTTTTTTAGCATGCTCTTTTTCAATTTTTTTTTCTTTCATTTTACTATCTCATTATTTGGGTTAGTGAAACTTCTATTTTCCCTTTCTTTTATTTACTGACTTGGAAGCTTATTATTGTATTTTTCTTATTACTTGGAACAATAACTTTTTCTAACAAAATCAAAAACTATTCAATTTGTCCGTCCTCTTTCTGGTCAAAATCAGGACCTTAACATATATTAAAAATTTACTGACTACCTCTCCATTTTGCATACCCAATATTTTATTAAGTCCACCATAATTTTATCAATTTCTGTACCCACCATTGTTTTTTGCATCTCACCCTTAATCTGGGCTCATTTTCTTTCTTGTTAAGGAATATGTGTAGAAGTACCTTTAGTGATCAACCACTTTTAGTGAGTGATTATTTGACTTAGTGATTGTTTATCTGGGTATGGAATTCTAAGTGGACAGTTATTTCTCTGTAACATCAAGAAAATATAACTCTGTTGTCTTCTTCAATTTATTGGGATTCCTTAATGTGGCATCTGTCTTGTCTACTTACTACTTTTTTTGATTTTCTCTGTATTCTTAATACTTGATTTTACTAGGATGTGTCTAGATTTTTTTTTCCTTGGTGACACCTAGCATTGTTTTAATTCTCCCCTTGGATGTCTACTGAACATCTCAAAATTGGACCTATAATTTTCCACTCTAAACCCACTCTACTCACTGTTGTTCCATTTGGATTCATGGCAATTTGGTCCTTCCCCAGTTGCTCATACTTGAAGTCATCCTTGCTTCATCTCTATTCCCTCATGCCCCACATTCGACCCATGAAGAAATTTGGTTCTACCTTAAAATGGATCCAGAATCCAGGTACATTTCACCATTCCCACTGCTGCCAAACAGGTCTAAGTCGAGATCATTTCCTGCCTGGATTATTCCTGTAATATCTCTCCTGTTTTCTCTGCTTCCAGCCTAGTCTCCCCTGTCCTCTACTCAGAAGCCATAGTGATCTTAAAATATGTCGGATCCTGTCTTTTTTCTTTCTTTCTTTTTTTTTTTTTTTTGGTCAAAACTGTCACTGCTTCCCCATCTCATTTATAGCAAAAGCCAAAGTCCACGGTCAACTACAAGGTCTTACAAGGCTTATAATCACTTTCTCATCCACCCTTCCTTTAGTACTCCAATATACTGCTTGAACATACAGCATACTCTTATCTTTGTATTAACTGGCCTTTCTGCTTGGAATGCTTTTCCTTCAGATAGCCAGGTGGCTAACTCCATCACCTCCTTTGGGTCTGTGCTCAAATAACACCTTCTCAGTGAGAACTACCACAACCATCCCATGCTAATCCAATCTCCTACTCTTCTCTATTTCATATCACTTTTCATCTTCTAAATTGTTATAAAATTTACTGACTTATTGTGTTCATTGCTAATTTTCTGTCCTTTCACTAAAATATAAGTTCTGAGTGCAGGTATTTTTACTTTGTGTTTAATTCTATATATAAAATACTTAGAACAGGCCCTGATACAAAGAAGAAGCATAATAAATATTTGCTGGGTAAATAATGAACCAATAAATAATTCTTATTTATACAGAACTATCACATATAATATAATATAATATAATAAATATAATAAATATAATAAATATAATCCAATATTAGATCTTATGTATTTTTACAGCACAGGAATACAATGAGATAAAGTTACAACCCAAAGGTCAAGTAATTGGTAAATGGTTAAACAAATTTTGCTATAGCCATACAATGGAACACTACTCAACAAAAAGGAACAGAATACTGATACATATAATATGGATGAATATCAAAAACATTAAGTGAAAGAAGACAGATATAAAAAAACTGCATATGGTATTATCCCATTTATATGAAGTTTTAGAAAAGTCAAAACAACAGGGATGGAAAGGAGGTCAGTAGCTGCCCAGTGCCAGGGGGTGGGATGGGGATTAACTGCAGGACATGAAAGAACTCTTAAGGGCTCTCAAAGTTTTCGAAAACGCTATTGTGGTGGTGATTACACTCTTGTTTACCAAAACTCATTGAACTGTTTATATAAAATGAATAGATTTTAGGGTTTGTAAATTATTCCTCAAAAAGCTGTAAGCAATAAATAAACAAACAAATGCAGTTTAGATGATCCACACATTATCAAAATTTAATCTTTCTTTGATTTAGGAAGTATGTCATAATCTGGAGGCATCTTCAGAATGAATTGCTGACTCTGTGCTGGAAAGATGCAGATTTGGCAATTAATAAAGCTCAGAGCCTCCTCTGTAGCAGCCCATTGTTCATCCTTAACTCTTGGTGGAACAAATCTCTATCATAGTACTCACTTTTATAATCATTTACGTGTAAGCCACAATACCCACCCTTCACTATATATATATGAACTCTCGCCGGGGTAGGGTCTGTACCTCATTTACGTCCCATGTGCTATAGGTGCTGGGCTGACGGGAGGTGCTCAGTCAATGTAATTGAACGAATAGACGATTATTCATAGCATGGCATATAAAAGCAAATTTACAGTCATTGACAGACTTGATCTTATTTTGCTATGGAGTCTGTATACTATTATCAAAAGCATACATATAGTTCTAGATGATTTTTTTAATCCATACTTCACGTTGCTGTAATTACAGAGGTAATGTAAATGCTTATTCTTTTGTTCATCACATATGTATCGAATGCCCTCTGTGTGCCAGACATTTTGGTAGGTCCTAGGGATGGATGTGATGGTTAATAAAACGATGATTTGGGGGCGCTTGGGTGGCTCAGTTGGTTAAGCGTCTGCCTTTGGCTCAGGTCATGATCTCAGGGTCCTGGGATCAAGCCCCACATCACGCTCCCTGCTCAGTGGGGAATCTGCTTCTACATCTCTCTGCACCACCCCCCCCCCCAGCTTGTGCTCGCACCTGCTCTCTCTTTCTTTCTCTCTGTCTCTCAGATAAATAAATAAAATCTTTAAAAAAAAAAACCACACCAATGATTTGGACCTTACTTTAAGCAATTGTTTTCTGTAAATTGGGCAGTAATTATTAAAGATGTCTTTAAGGCTTGGTCTCTATAGATTTTGATCAGTAATTAAAGATTATTAATTTTACAGCAGCTGTCAGAGTCTTAGACACTGTGGATGAGTAATTTATCTTTCCTGTGGAATGAAGTGCAGCAAATTACACACTATTTCTCCTGGGGCGGGGAAAATTTGGGGGAAAGGAAATTGCAGCACCACCCATAAGGTCTTTATTTTCCAGGATAAATCTTCCAACTGTCCAACTCAATCACTAAGTAAGCACACGTGAGATACACCACGCCCTCTGTGGAGACTCACTAAGGGCAAGGCAGGGGCAAAGTATTTTGATAATCCTAGCTTGAGCAAGCAGTAGAAGGAAAACTCAGGAAATAAATCATATAAAAATATGAGAACAATAGGAAAGAAAAGCCTGTTTTACAGGTTTGTTTCCTGTTCTAATACTTGTGGAATGTGTTTTTCTCTCCTACTGATATGACTAGAATGCCCAAAGTTATAATTCTTTTCTTAACCAAAATTCTCCTTTGTCTGTTTATATTTTCATGTTAAAACTAAAATCTCTCAGAATTGTCCAAATAAAAGGCATAGGAAGCATTTGGTTGCAATGCTATAGAATAACATTCAAAAAAGTAAACGCTAGTTATGTATACAGAATTTCAACTGAAATTATAAGATCCAGTAAAATTTTAATTTGCATTTTAGTAATTATATTTTTCTTAGTAAGCTTCCTTTCACAAAATGTAGCCAAATTTTGGAGTAATACAAAGTTTTAAAAACCCAGCACACATTCTACTAGAAAAAGTACCTTAATACTTAAAAATGTTTGCATATTAGTTTTTAGTTTCTGAGTTATGTATTCTTTTACCTGATTATTAGAACCCCTTGTGTTAAAATAGTCTTCTAACTTTAAAAATTGCCTTCTAGCATGCTCGCTTCGGCAGCACATATACTAAAAAAATAAAAACTGCCCTCTAGCACCTCCATCAGTGGAAGGAAGAAAAGACAGTTTTCTGCTTTTTAATAAATCTGACAATGGTAATAGAAAGAAAATAATTGGCTAACATAGTGGTCTTAGATTACCTGTGAATTTTAGTTGTTTCTTCTGACCATTGTATCTAGAAAACAAACTAATACATTGAGGAAAAAAATCCTATTTGGGAAATTACTCAGTTTTAATCACTAAATTTCATTTCCTTCCCAGTAGGAAAGGGTTTTTCTTTGACTGTAATTCCCCTGACTCAGGGAAATGTCTGTAATTCGCCGAATTTTCATGGCCAAGTCCAGGAATAAGAGCGGCAATTAAGAGAATCCTTGTCTACTTATACATGGCCACCACCAGCCACTTTGCTTTCTGGACCACCACTCTTCTGACCAACATCTCATCTGCTGGGAGTCTGCCTAAGCCTCCTCTCCCACCCAACTGCTGGTGTCTCAAAATGGATCTTGCAGCATCTGGGCAGAGCAGACCCCCAGGATGTGTATTCATGGCATTTGTGCTCTGAGGGAGAAAGATCTCACTCTTTCTCCCACTCCCAGCTTAGATTTGGCCGCCTAGAAAAGACTGGCAGTCACCTAAAGGATAGGATTTGGTAGTGATGACTGTTCTAATTATACAGCATCTTCTCTAGCCACCAAATAATGTGTCTACAATTTGGACTTGGACCTAGTAGGTAGAGACTTTTCCACAAATAGATGGCTAAAGTTTAGGTTTATTTATGCTTTTCACTTTTATCTAGCAGATCTAGTGATTTCCATTCATCAGGGGTGCATGTGTAACTTTGGGTACCCCAGGTAGGAGAGCTTCATAACTCCAAATCAGACAGACCAGTGAAATCTGTGTGATAAGGTAAAATGCTTGAAAACCTCAATGTGTACATACAACCTTTTTGTCAAAAGGCAAACCAGATTCAGGAAGGGGAAATTCTGCCTAACTAATCCACTCACTTTAACTTCTTTCTGGAGGTAAACGAATAAATCTTTCAGGGATTGAAAGATATTTAGACTGTAGGGTGGAGAAATCAGTAGATGTCATCATTCTATATTTTTAGGAGACCTTAACATAGACTATTGCTCAGTTTCAGTCATGGTATGACCTGATGACAGCATATCACAAAGGATGAAAGTAGTGGTACGCTGAAGACAGCTCATACAAGCCAGTTGGTAAATTTCCAGGAATTTTGCAAACCAATTGACATAAATTTTGCAAGCCAGTCAACTGCTTGTTGAATTGGCCATTGTAGGAGTATTTACATTAAGGAAATCGGCAAATACTACTTACAAGTCACAAATCAATCTTGTCCCCCACCTCCAGACAAACCCGAGTGTTGAGTATTTATCAGGATATCACTGGATAAGAGTTTGGTTTAGAAATACAGATCAAAGAGCAGGACCAATGGGATAAATGCTGAAGAATTATAAATAGATGGCTTCCTCAGAGTTAGATGTTGGCACTAATCTTATTTAGCATTTTTATAAACTCCCTGGTAAGAGGTAATACACAGAGAAATGTCCATATTTTTCCGATGACATTAAATGTTCCCATAGTTAAACTATAAACTGTAGGATTAACACCTAGAGCTCTTAGTAAGACTGTAAATTGGCTGAATAATTGATTATCTCTAATAAGGCAAGAAAAAGGCAATTTTGGAAATTATCTTAAAATACTCTTGTTAGATGATAAATTCTGACGTGATGACCTATAAATGGAATTTAGGGATTTCTGTAGACTTTTTCTGTGTTCATTAGTATAATTCGTTAGCCTTGATAAAAAGGCAGCAAAATAGAATAACTGTCCCACCCTTATAAAGAAACCTTGATGCACACTTATTGCAGTTGTGGTTGACATGTTTCAAGGATAATGTAATGGAACTGGAAAAGTTTCAGAGAAAAGTGTGTAACCTGATCGGGGGATTATAGGAATCTCTGATGAGGCTAAGATTATATTAACTAGCAAATCCTGAAAGGTTTTGAATAAGGTAAACATAGATGGATCTAGCAAATCCTGAAAGAAGAGAACTATAGAGTACCCCTTTGATGTTTGAAATAAGAATTTGTAGAAGAAATAAAAAAGAAACACACTATTGTTTCTCAAGGAAAAGAAGTAATGATAGCAAAAATAGCCTCAGATTTAGCCTTTGTCAATTTAAAAAAGTCATTACATTTACCTAATTTTTAAAGATTTATTTATTTATTTATTTGAGAGAGAGAAAGAGAGAGAGCATGAGCGGGTGGGGTAGAGGTAGAGGGAGAGAGAATCTGAAGCCGATTCCCGCCTGAGTGAGGAGCCCAACCAGGGCTCAATCTCACCACCCTGAGATCATGACCTGAGCAGAAACCAAGAGGCGGATGCTTAAAGCACTGAGCCACCTGGAGCCCCTCCATTTACATTTTTTTAATGCGCAAAATTTACTGTGTATTTCTTATGATCAATGACCTCCCTTATTAATTAGGCTCAATCAATGGAAGGAAGACTGTGAAGTTTCCTCCTCTCAATTTAGGTTGAGAAAACAGTTAACTTGAATTTTTTTTGTTATTGTTTTAAGGCAAACTTACTAAAGTAAAGAAATGGAAGAGCCATTATAATTGTTCACTCTCACTGATGAGTCCCCCAGGTGGGCTGTGTTCCCAAAATACAAGTTTTGCACTTTATAAAGAAATCTAGTTGATTGATTTCATTGCCCTGATTAGAACTCACATCTTGGTTAATCCTCAATTTCATTAAAAAAAAATCAAGTGTCTTAAGAATGAATTAGGCAAAGGGAAGTAGATAATTGATCACAGTATTCTAGGGGAAAAAATTCTCCACAATAGAGGGTGGACTCTTTGGGTGTGAACAAAATAGGGCAACTTACATCATTATGATGAAACAGACAAGTAAATGTCTTTCAAAAAATAAAGCAAGGCTGTGTGTGATCTTAATAATACAAACTTCAGAAAAAAAAGATTTTCATGCTTAAGGTATTAAATAACTTAGATTATTATTTTATTATATATATTATCTAGCTTTTTAATAGTTTAGAGTGGAATGTCTAGGATAATCTGAAAAGTGAAAGCTGTGGCAAATGAATTAAATATATTACAGTTAATTTGTTACTTTTTAATGAAATATATACATTCAGAAAAATGCACAAATCATGGTATACAGTGAAATTTCATCAAGTGAACACATTTATGTGACCACTACCCAGTCCCATGCACTATCTATTGATATATATACACATATATATACATATATGCAATTGATGAGTAATCTATAGATTATATATAATATATACTATATAATCTATATATAATCTATATATAATGCACTATATATATATATATATATAATCTATAGATTACTCATCAATTGTATATAACAAGAGTATTTATCTGTATTCGTATTTTTAAGAAATTTGGGGTTGAGATTTACTTATGGGAAGTTTTAATTCAACTTTTAGGGAATGTTAGCTTCTAAAACAAATTACCCTTTGTTTTTGTTGTTTTCACCTTTTTGTGTATTTTAAACACCTTACCACAAGGTTTCAGAGATTTCACAGTGATTCTTTTTAAATAGGAGAGGTGCGCTTCCCGGAGTTTAGGTGGTAGAGAGCAGTCTGTCCTTTGCTGATCTCACACATAGATCCATCTTTCAGATTTATTGTTCAACGTAACTGAGGCCACTAATTTTTTTTGTTTGTTAAAAGGAAGCTACTTTTTAAAACGAGGAAAGCCCCACACAGAGCAGACCTCTAACAGTCCTGCAGTACTGCCAACAGAATGTGAGGAAGAAACCAACTTTGAAGAACAAATTTTGTTAAATTAAGTACCGTGACTAAGTACTTTAATTCCTTTTCTTACAGCCCTAAAGGATCATTTGACATTGAACCTTTTAAGTTAAGCGGGAGTCGCCTGAACTCTCTACTACCCTAGGGGGGTGCCGGTCTTACCGCCCCCGCAGGCGCCGCTGGACCCGCCGGGCCTCTCCCCTTCCCACTACTTAGTGCCCCTGCGCCCATTCCCCTCCTCCCCTCCCCCTCGCTCTCTCCCCTCCCTCCTCCCCCGTGACCCCTGACCCCAGCTAATCTGCATAGAGGAATGACAGGCATCCGCTGGGCAGGATCCGCCTCGCCGGCTGCGGCCGGCCGGGCTGGGAGACCCGCGCCGGGGAGAAGGTGAGGGAATCCGGCGGGCAGCTCCGCACAGCCCGGGAAATGAGCGCTTGGAAACCTGCCTGCGAGCAGACCCATGATCGAAGGACCAAAGGAGCCGCGTGATCGCCAGACCTGGCCCCGCGACCCCAGACATGGGTCAGACCTCGGTCTCCACGCTGTCCCCGCAGCCCAGCAGCGGTGAGTCCGGGGCGCACGGGGCGCCCCCGCCGCGCGGGCGCTGGGCTTGCTCAGGGCAGCTGGGACGGCCGAGGGCTCCGCGGCAGGTCGGGCTCTGCCCGAACCCGCCAAGTCCCTCGGAGAAACCCGAGAGGTAGCGCTCCCCCAAACTCTTTGTCGTGGAGAAGTGGAATGCGTTTTGGGATCCAGCCGGTTTTACCTTAAAGGCACAGGCTCCATTTTCCGTGCGGGATGCCTCGCCTGGGTGTTTATCTGAATTTCTTCCGAGCCTGAACGTTACGAGAAACGCCATTTGCGTATTGCGGTGTTTTTAAAACGCGAAACTTAGAGAGCAAGATAAACGTGCCAACAGGTTTTTCTGTATTTACGCTTGGCTTCCGAACAGACTAGAACTGAATTCTTTCAAGCTTGTCAACTGATTTATGGTTTGTTTTCGGAGTAGAAGTGCTGGTTGCTTTCTCTTACCCTGGCAGAACTCTGAATACTTCGTAACTTTAAAAAAGCGTGATCGTTTCAAAAGATAATTTGTTTTATGTTAGGCACATAAGCTGTTAAGCTGGGGAAAACGTAGCTCACAAACTCAGTTGTCGAGGGCTAAAGTTCGTTTTATGGAATCGTGTGTAACGTTTCTAAGTTTCAACGATCTGTTTAAAAAGTTTGTTTTTTCCATTTTCTTTAAAAAAGGGAAGGAAGGTAAGCCTGGCATTTCTCCAGCAGGGTAGGGATAAACAACTTTTTGGTGGCGTTACTTGTGATTGGATAATGAAATAAATGTAAGAAGTCCTATTTTGATATTTTTCCATCAACATTAAAAAAAAAAAAAAACCCTCAAAGGGGCCCTTTACGTTATCCCTTGAGATATCTGATACACTTTTAAAATTGTGTAAACATTAACAGGATCTTGCTGAAAGGAAGTGACAGGGCAGAGATGAAGGTTTTTTTAATCAGCTCCAGGATGTCTCCCAACTAGATAGCATTCTATCATTCCAACTTCCCCCCCACATGGGTTTGTTTATACTGCAGTGCTTCACACCCTGAAAAATCATAAGCTTTGCTGGGGCTTATGTTAATGTCCACAAAGGAGGAACCTTCTACAAAGGAGAGAAGTCAAAATCCAAAAAAAGATCACACCTTCCCTTCCTGTTAAGGACAAGGTTGTACAAAGCTCCAGAACATCAGAGCCATATTGATATGGCTTTTAGGGATGGGATTGGGGCGGGGGGGGGGGGGGGGGGGGGGGGGGGGGGGGTGTGGTGATTAGGATCTTAACTTTAGTAAACTATCTTGTGCAAATGAGGCTTAGTTTCCTTTGTCTTACTTTAAAGCAGGGTGACTTCTTTCATATTAAGGGAGAGTTATTATTTTAAATTTCTGCACTGGTAAAACAGAATTAAATCATCACTCGAATACAACAAGTATAAAATACTGCCCTGAATTTAGTTCTTTTGCTGCAAAATATTGTTAAGGTTAATATTAGAAAAGTGAATTTTGCCTTTACGAAAAGCAAAGAATATTACATAACTGATCACTAAGAAGCAGAGTAGAGTCTTAAAATATGACTGTCCTAGCTCTTACCCAGTACAGCAAAAAATACCCAGATTGCTATAATTTCCAATAAAATGACTAATCATGTCAAGAAATTGTGCAGCTGATGTATACAAAAAGTTATTTATTTATTTTTTAAGATTTTATTTATTTATTTGACAGAGAGAGACAGCCAGAGAGGGAACACAAGCAGGGGGAGTGGGAGAGGGAGAAGCAGGCTTCCCGCGGAGCAGGGAGCCCAATGCGGGGCTCTATCCCAGGTTCCTGGGACCATGACCTGAACCGAAGGCAGACGCTTAACGACTGAGCCACCCAGGCGCCCCTACAAAAAGTAATTTAAACAAAAGGTTATGCTTGACCATAAAAGATATTTGATTTGGGCTTTTGTAAAATAACTGTTATAGGCCACAAGTCAGCTTGCTTTTCACTCTCTTAATTTTAGTCTCTTGAACTTTCAGCTTAGGGCTGTGTCTGTTTGTCTAGGTTTTAGGAAGACCATTAATCACTATTTCTGAAAACATGCAGTGAGAGCCATTATTTCTATTTTTTAAAAACAACTTTATTGACATATAATTAACATACCATGAAATTCATCCCCTGAAAATGTACAATTTGTTGTTAGTGTATTCAGTGTTGTGTAACCATCAGCCTGTTTTCCCAGCCTACTCAACCCCCAGCCCCAGTCCTAATGAACCACTAATCTACTTTCTATCTCTGTCGATTTGCTATTTCTGAACATTTCGTATGAATGGAAACATACATCACGTGCCCTTTTGTGACTGACTTCTTTCACGTAGCATAATGTTACCAAGGGTCATCCATGTTGTAGCATGTATCAATACTTCATTTCTTTTCATTACCAAATAACATTCTACTGTATGGACATACCACATTTTATCTATCCTTCCATCAGTCGGTGGACATTTGGATTATTTCACTGTTTTGGTTCTATGACTAGTGCTGCTATGAACTTTATGTGCAAGTTATTGTGAACATGTTTTCATTTCTCTTTGGTATATTTCTAGGAGTGGAAATGCTGGGTCACATGGTAACTCTATGTTTATGTTCTGTTTTAAGGAACTGCCAAGCAGTTTTCCAAAGCAACTGTACCATTTTACATTCCCTCCAGCAGTGTATGAAGGTTTCAATTTCTCCACATCCTTGCCAATACTTGTTATTTATCTTTTTGATTGTAGCCATCCTAGTAAATATGAAGTTGTATCTCATCGTGGTTTTGATTTGCATTTTCCTAATTACTAATGACATTGAGCGTCTTTTCATGTAAATGTTGTCCTTCTGTATGTTTTCTTTGGGAAATGTCTATTCAGATCCTTTGCCCAATTTTAATTGGATAATTTGACTTTCTATTATTGAGATAAAAGAATTATTTATGTACGAGAAATAAATCATTACCAGATATGTGGTTTACAAATACTTTCTCCCATTCTCTCGATTGTCTCCTCACTTTCTTGAAATGATTTGCAATTCAGAATTTTGAAATTTTGATTATTTCATGTTTATGGGGTTTTTTTGCTTTGTATTTTTGGAGTTATATCTAAGAAACCATTGTGTAACCAATGTTAAGATTTACACCTGAGTTTTCTTCTAAGAGTTTTATAATTTTAGCTCCTACATTTAGGTCTGTGATACATTTTAAGTCAATTTTTATGTCTGATGCGTTGTAGGGCTCCAATTTCATTCTTTTCCATGTGGTATCTAGCTGTCCAGCACGATTTACTGAAAAGATGATTCTTTCCCTCTTGAATTGTCTTGGCACCTTGTCAAAAATCAATTGACAGTATATGTAAGGGTTTATTTCTGAACACTTTACTTCTGTCCCATTAGTCTATATGTCTATTAATATGGCACACTGTGTAGATTACTGTAGCTTTGTAGTAAGTTTTAAAACAGAAGAGTGTGTTGTCTAACTTTGTTCTTTTTTTAAAATTTTTGTTTTTTAAAGATTTTATTTTTAAGTAATCTCTACATCCGACATGGGGCTCGAACTCACAACCTGAGAGCTGTGTGCTCTACCAGCCAAGCCAGCCAGGCGCCCTAACTTTGTGCTTCTTTTGCAAGATTCTTTTTTGCTATTCTAGTCCCTTTGCATTTTTGTATGAATCAGTCGGCTTGTCAATTTCTGCAAAAAAGCCAAAAGCTGGGACTTTGATAGGGATTGTGTTGAATAACACTGTTCTCTTAACAATATGAAGTCTTAAAAACAGAAACAATATGAAGTCTTTCAATCTGTGAACACGAATGTCTCTTCATTTATTTAGATCTTCTTTGATTTCTTTCCACAATGTGTTGTAGTTTTCAATGTATAAGTATTGCTCTTTCTTTGTTAAATTTATCCCTATGTATTTTATTATTTTTGATGCTATTATAAATGCAATTATATTCTTATTTCATTTTCAGAATGTTGCTACCTAGCATATAGATATACAAAAATAAATTTTTATATATTGATCTTATACCCTGCAAACTTGTGGAACTCATTTTTTAGTCCCAGTAGTTTCTTAGTGCATTCTTTAGGATTTCTATTTACAAGATCTATATACGAAGTCAGGTGCAAATAGAGATAATTTTACTTCTTATTTTCCAATCTGAGTGTCTTTTATCTCTTTTCCTTGTCTAATTGCCCTTACTCATTATACATTATCATGTTGAATAGAAGTCGCAAGAGTGAATTTTTTTTTTTAATGTAACAGAACATTTAATTACATCAGTTTCCCATCAACACACTAGTCATTTAATCATGATTGTATTGGTCATTTCCATTGATTAGCAGGAGGTTCTTCCACTAAAGGCACCCATAATTTCCACTGTATCATTTTTCTTGCCAGACTTAGTTCATTTTCAGCCTGAAGAATCACCTCTTCTAGTTGGCCACCCTGAAGTTGGTCTTCTAATTTCTTAACATCTGGTTCTGCTTTAACTGTACTCAGCTTCTCATTTGTAATCTGTTCTGTATACTTTCTGTATGCTGCATTTCTAGGAATTTGCTCAAGAACATCAAGAATCTTCGTGTACAATATTCTTAGCCTCTTGTGTGACTCACATACAGCCAGTCCCACGAGCCTGGTGGTCTTCTTCAGCAAAGCCGTCATGACAGAGCCCAAGAGTGAACGTTCTTGTCTTCTTCCTGATCTAAAGGGGAAAGCAATCAGTTTTTACCATTTAGTGTCATGTTAGCTGTGGGTTTTTCATAGATGCCCTTTTATCAAAAAGTTCCCTTCTGTTCCTAGTTTGTGAGCATCTTTGTCATGCAAGAGTCAAAGGCTTTTTTTTTGCTCTGTTGAGATATTCATGTGGTTTATTGTCCTTCGTTCTATTAATATGGTATAGCATATTAATTGATTTTCAGATGTTAAACCAAGTTTCCATTCCTGGAATAAAGCTTACACAGGTATGGTGTATAATCCTTTTTAAGTGTTGCTAGATTTGGTTGCTAGTATTTTATTGAGGATTAGATCCATTATTTCTAAGCACAGGCTAAAATGTCTCCAAGGAAGGTGGTTTCAGTACCCTCTGGCCTCATGCCCTAGAAGCATTGAGACTTCAGTATTCCCTTGACCAAGTACAAGGCATGGTAGATTGGACACAATAAATGTTTGTTGAATATATGAATGAATCAACAAATATTCTCAAGGAACAGCCTGATCACTTTAAGCCAATGATAATATGAATGAAGGTTATGTTTATTTGTTTTTTACTTCAAGAATTCTGTGTTATTCTGGCTCTGTTGTCTGAAGGGTGGTATCTAAATCCAGTAACCATTTCTTCTGTCTTCTTCAGCACCACCCCACCCCCACTGTGTCACACAGACCAACTCTTGGCTACTTGGCCTCTGCCCTGGAGTTAAAAGGGCAGAGAAAGCCACTCTTTAATTTTTAGGAGACAAGGAACAAGTGAGTAAAGTATTCAACATCACACCTAGGCCATGATAGAACCTCTATCTGTCCGTGTTTTTAGGTTTTCATATTTTGGTCAGTGCCCAGGTCCTGCCCAGAATACTTACCCATTTCTGTGTAAACCTGGTATAGGAAGAAATCATGAAGGCAAAAATGGATAGAGTTTATTTTCCTTAATGAAAATAACATGCACATGATTAGAAGTAAAACTTTGTAAGACAATTCAGGCTAAAAGTGAGTTTTTCTCCCTTCCAGACCCCCAGTCTCTTCCCAATTATAACCTAGAATGAACAACTTTTTTTTGTTTTGTTTTCATTTCAGAAAATTTTCATTCAAGTATATGTATCTTTATCAAAACACAGCAAGATATGTTATATAGTTACTGCTCTAGAGTTTGAGTTTTTCATGTAATATAACTTCAAAATATTTCCATATTGATATTTTTAATCCTATTAACAAGCAATTTTATAATATATAAATACATCGTAATTTTTTAAAAGACCTCTATTATTTTTTATATTTTATGTTTATATTTTTATATTGTTTTGGGGTTCTTTTGTGTGGGGGCTATTATGAAAAATGCTGAAATGAGCATCTTTATCTAAACATCTTGAACTACATGGACCAGTAAAATCCCAGCAGTGGACTCGTCAAGTCAAAAGATTTGTATATTTTATTTTGATAGACTTTGCCAAATTACTCTCAGAGAGCCTGTATATCAATATATCTGCTCAGTATATGCAAATTCCTTTTTCTGAACTCCCACCAACACTGCAGGCATATCAGGATCTCTCTTAGACCATATAGTGCTTTGTGAGAAACTGAAGTCACTCTGTCTTCTGAGTGAGGCAGCCCTGCAGGCACAAGATTTAACAAGTGGAATATTAGCAGGAATTCAGTCCCAACTCATTCCCTTGCCTAGAGATGCCCTTGTGCAGTGAACACTCTGCACAACTATACATGACCACAATGTTATGCATAATTAATTTGAAAAAATCCATGTCAATCTGTATGCAAAAAGGGATATCTCACTTTGATTATGAGTGAAGTGGAGCATTTGTATTTCTTTTTCTCTGAATTGCTTATAGCAAATCTTACAGATTTTTTTGTTAAGGAGATCAGCCTTGTGCTTATCATGTATTGTAAACATTTTTCTATGTTTTTCTTCTTAAATTTGTTTTTCATAAAAACCGTTTTCATGTAGTCAAATTGATCAGTTCTTTTCTTTCTTATAAACTAGAGTTAAGAATCATGTTTTCCTTCGCTGTTTTTCTCGTATTTGAATATTGGATCTCTGTAACTTGTTCTGTTTAAAGTGAATGATTTAATGATATTAAGTTTTTAAACTTATGTATAGCAAGAAACCCATCATCAGCAAATTGAAAAATGAAATCATGAAGTTGACAAAATATTTGCACTGTATATGGAAAACAATGATAAGTATCTTAATGTACTAAGACCCTTAAAAAGCAGTAAGAAAAATATCAATAAGAAAAAAGTAAAGGCTCAAATAGAAAACAAGAAAAGAACATGAACAGGCATTTTTCAAAATATCTGATGGCTATAACTGTGAACTCACTGTAGGTAAGGAACTATTCTAAGTGCCTTGCTTGAATTAACTTTTTAACCCTCACAACATCCCTAAAGGGTAACTACTATTAATATCCCCATTGTACAGATGGGGAAAACTAAAGCACAAGAGTTAACTTGCTCACATTACTTAATCAAAGAAGAGACATAATTTACCAATTGGTATATGAAATAGTTTCAGCAGTTTAATGGAAAAAAAAAGATGTCATTGATCACCTATGAAATGAGCAAGGATTTAAAATAATGATTCTCAGACGATTGTCTTGTGGTAGTTTAAATTGGCACAACCTATCAGAAGAGCAGCTTTGGTGATATATATGTCAAAAACCTTAAAATGTGCACACACTCAGACCCAGCAGTTGCACTTTCAGAAGCATATTGAAAAGGAAATAATTACTCATTCACTGGGACAATGTTTATTAAAAGCCAAAAATTGGAAGTAGCAGTCAAACACCAATAAATTTTTTCAGTTAATGGGAATACAGTCATATAATGGAATAAACCATTTAAAAATGGTGTAAAATATGGGGCGCCTGGGTGGCTCAGTTGGTTAAGCGGCCAACTCTTGTCTTTTTTTAAAGATTTATTTATTTGAGAGAGAGAGAGCTCGTGTGCATGTGAGCGCACATGCATGAGCGGGGCGTGATGGGGGGGCAGAGGGACAGAGAGTCTCAAGCAGACTCCTTGTTGAGCAGGAGCCCGTCACAGGGCTCCATCCCAGGACCCTGAGATCATGACCCCAGCTGAAACCAAGAGTGTGATATTCAACCAACTGGGCCACTCAGGCGCCCCTTAACCAACTGAGCCACCCAGGCGCCCAACTCAGGCGCCCCTTAAGTGGCCGACTCTTGATTTCAGCTGAGGTCATGATCTCAGGGTCCTGAGATCGAGCCCCACATGGGCTCTGTGCTCAGCAGGGAGTCGGCTTGAGGATTCTCTCTCTCCCTCTGCCTCTCCCCCTGCTTGCGTGCGCACTCTCTCTCAAATAAATAAATCTTTTAAGAAAATGGTGTAAAACATAATTTTGAACAGTGATTTTTATAATAAATAACAAAAATATTAAAAGGCAGGTTTAAAATAAAGATTCTATTTTTAAAATATGTGCATGAAGAGAAATCTAGACGGGGGTGGGGAGAAAGAGAGGAATTTCATTGCTGAGGAGGTTGTGTGACTGTCCCGGCTTTCCTCTGCCTCGCACACAGTCCTAGCCAGGACTTCCACATCCCGTGTCCACCTGGACCTCCACTGTAATTAAAGCCACAAGCTGACCTCTAAGTATATCAGCTGTCCTCGGACTCGGTTTTAAGTTCATTGGCTGCTTTTCAGCCACTTTTTTTTTTTTCTTGTGAATTCCATGATGAAAACAAAAATAATCCGTCCTACCATAGCCATCTTCTTTTTGGGCTGAATTTTCTTCTTAGCCTATTTGATCATAACACAGATGCATTGCTCACCTGGAGATAAAGAAAATGAGCAAACATTTGAACTTCATTTACTTCTCTTTGGTCCATAGCTCATCAGGTCTGGTTGACGAGTCATATCCCAGATATTTTTGGCTGCAATGTATTTTTTCTTCAGAAGTCCAAGAGGATAACAATCACTGGGGGAGTCAGACTTCACCTTTTGCCTACTTAATGCAGTAGGGAAGGAGATGACTCTGGGTTGTTGATCCTCTAATTAAGCCTCTTTCACTTGAGTAAAGGAAAAGTTCCAACACATTTTCTTCTCTTGAGGGACTTCAGTGTAAGAGGCTAACTGTCTATTCTTGGGAGTCTCTGTTCTTGGGAGTAGAGATACATATTTAGTGAAGACTCAACTTATGTAAAAGTGTTCTTGACGTAGAAATAGTCTTAAGAAAATAAACACTTCTGGTCTACCCTCTATTCCACCGCTATCTGAAGCAGGGAAACCCAAACCAAAACCAATAGTTCTGTTCCCCAGAAGGGAATGGGCAAATAACATTACTTTTAAAAGTTTGGTCTGTTATTGTTTATATTTGCTTACTACTCCTGTTTATTTTGGTTTCAAGGGGTGGATGTTTTTATTCATATATACCTTCTGGCAAGGATGACATTCCAGCCATTACCACTAAGGGAATTTGGGTTGACAAAGGAGGGACTGAACTGGTGTTTTGTTTAAGAATAACCTGGAAAGCTGTGCTGGTATGTGCTGGGTGGATATATTCCTGCAAATCAGGCTTGCTTTGTGAAGCAATATTAAAAGGGAAAAGAGTGACACTTTCATCCAACTGAAGTAATTACGTGGAAGGTTCTGTGCTGGGCTGTGGGGGAAGATTCAAAGGGGAATCATACACAGACCCTGCCCACGAAGGGTCTGTGCCTAGAGGTCTCATCCACTTGGTGGAGATGGGCAGAAAGGAAGGTGGAAGGAAAGGGACCCCTGGAGAACTATGAGGGCAAATCAGGGAAGCCAAAAAGTACAGAAGGGGGGACAAGGATTCTGGCCCACACAGGTGGTGGGAACCACTGAAGGTTTTTTATCAAATGAGAAATCATTAGAGCTTTGCCCCCAGGGGATGGATCTGCCTGCCCCCTGCAGTATTGATTTCCTGGGGGAGACCGAAGGCAGGACCAAGAGGTCGGCTGTGATAATCCAGCAAGTTGAAGTGAACGCCCGACCTAGGAGGGTGGCTGGAGAAATGGGAGTGGGGTGATGCTCATGTCTGTATCTGCAGCTCGGCTCTTGCCTTGCGCTTCCAGGCTCAGATCTGCAACTGTCTATTGGGCAGGTCTGCTTGGGTCTCTCATGGGCATCTCACAGGTAAAAGGTGTCAACAGAAGGCTTGAGTTTACCCTCCAAACCCCTTCTTCCCTGAACTTTCCACATGTCACCAAATGATACCTCCCACCACTCACTCATTCTAGCCAGAAGTTGAGGATTCCTCCTTGAGTTTTCCCTTCCCTTTCACACCAGACCATCAACGTGTCCTGTACATTTTCCTTTCAAAATATATCTCCAGGCCCCTCACTTCTGTCTTTACTGCCACCTTCCAAACCTTGACCGCTCATTGCACGGAAAGCTGTAGTGGGCTCAAGCTGATCTACTTCTGTTCTCAATCTCCTGCAATTCCTGTCTCACACAATAGCTAAAGTGATGTTTTAAAACATAAATCATGTCACTTCTTACTCACAACCTTCCTGTGTCTTCCCATTGCACTTAGAATGAAATCTAGATTTTGTAGTCTGGCCCTCCAGGCCACACACGTTCCTCTATGATCCTTGGTCCCTGCCCCCGCCCCCCCCCTCCCCCCGCTACAGCTTTACTCCCTGTTTCAGTCATCAGACAAACCTGGCTCATTCCTACCTGTGACCTTGGCAGTTGCTGCTCACTCTATCCAGGACGTAAGGGACACTCTTCCAGTAGCTCTTTACAAAGTTGACTCCTTGTCTTCGATCCAGCATGACCTGCTTCATAGAGACCTGCCTTGGCCAGCCCTCTTCAGAGGAGCCTGTCCACCCACCCCTCAAGCTACAGTTCTCTGCTCTTTCATTGCACGGATCTCTCATTGCACCGATCTCTCAGATTATCCTGTTTGTCATTGTCTCCCTTCACTAGAACCTAAGCTCCAGGAGCTAAGGGACCTTATCTTGTTTCCCAGTCTGCCTTCTTCTTCTGACATCTATGCCCGACACAGCTGTTTGTTGAATAAATCAATGGCTCTGTCTGGTCAGATTGGATATTAATAGAGTGATAGGAACTGAATGGAAAGTTAGCATCCAAGAAGTGTATGGTTGTTTAAACCGATTCTTTAGTGTTTACCTCCAGTCTCTAGCATGCTTACATTGCTAATTATCGATTGTACAGCTTGACACATTATTACTGACCTCACAGTATGGAAACTGAAGACATAGCTTTGTTTTTCACACCTTCTCTGACCCGTCTCCCCGCCCCATCACGCATTTCCCATCCTTCCATGTTCTCATCTTCCCAGCATTCTTATATTGTACTTTTGATTAGAACAGTATTCTGTATAACTATGTAAAAATTGGTGATAGCTAAGCCTTGTGGTAAACCAGGATTACTTTTTCTTTCCTGCATGGCTTTTGCTTTCCTTACTGGTGTTTTTGTTTGCTTGAGAAGGGGCCTGCATACTCATCCCCATATCTTTCCCCAATTATGTAAATCTCTTCTCAGTATGCTCAAACACTTTTGTTATTCTGTCAAGTTCGACTGTAAGAAGTGAATCCAAGTTGGACTGGATTTCCTCTAAGCTTGCTGCCTGGCTGTTACCCTGCATCTCTCTTCATTTCATCCTGGGGAGTCCTCCCACTTCCCTCTTGTGATGGATCTCCAGATTGCTAGATCAGAGTCTTATCTTCTCTGGGTCCATTTCCTAATTTGGACAGAGCACACAGGTAGCTTCTTGAGAAAAGCTCATGGGACGTGGTTTTTTTGAGACCTACTACTAGAAGACATCTTTATTCTGGTTTTCTACTTGGTCGATGGCTTGGCTGCGTCATAAGGTAGCAAAGCAAAGTTGCTGTAACATGTCAAAATACTACTGTCACTTATAATTAACCACAATTAATATTTTCTCTTTATGTAGAAGATTAATTTTTTCTCTTTAGCACATAGCTTTTAATTAATTTCAAAAGACTTTCTTGAGGGTGCCCGGGTGGCTCAGTCGTTAAGTATCTGCCTTAGGCTCAGGTCATGATCCCAGGGTCCTGGGATCGAGCCCCGCGTCGGGCTCCCTGCTCAGCGGGAAGCCTGCTTCTCCCTCTCCCCCTCCCCCTGCTTGTGTTCCCTCTCTCGCTGTCTCTCTATCAAAAAATAAATAAAATCTTAAAAAAAAAAAAAGACTTTCTAGAATGATTGTCACATGAGAACTCAACTTTGATCTACTCTTGTTGTTATAGTCTAAAAAAATATTTTATGGATGTTTAATGTTTTATAGCTGAATGAACTAATTTAAAAATATGTTTACTGTGATGATAATGGTACCTTACAGACTTTCCTGATTGTGAGAATCACCTAGTATGCCTGGGGAGAATACTCAGTTCTGGGCAACAGCAAAATCCATCTCTTGGATAGGGGTCTCAGAATCCGAATTTTCAGCAAGCATTCCAGAAGGTTCTTAACATGAGAAATATCCTTTGGAGATTAGCAGTGTTTAAAAAGTGGCTTCAGATGAAAATTTCTCTTCATTAACAATGTGTCTTCTCTTGACATGAGGTAGAAGTTACAAAACGTCCAGTTCAAAAACACTGATGTTCTGTACCCAGTGTCTTGATAAATTTGGTCATTAATATGTCCTGTTCCGAGCAAGTATTCCCATTGTCTAGTACAATTTTGGCAAAATCTTGTTGCCAGAAATTTTTTGCTCTTACGTACATTTTGCTAATATTATAAACTGCAAGATAATTCATTTCCCACAATAGTCAGGCTTGAGGTAAATGTAGTTACATTAGAAAGGAAAGAAGTTAATCTGCAGAATGACAATTACTGTTTAAGGAAAGGACACAGAATTTTGACTCTGTTGCCTTTTTAGGAAGACCTCCTTGAACTTCCATCTGCGGTGGCTGCATGCTAATTACTTAAGGCGGAACCAAAGTGACAGAGCAGGGGGTTGGATGAAAACAGGTGTTTAATAATGCGTGGGAGGGACTGTAAGAAAGATTTTAGTAAGATCTATTTTCTAAAAAGGAGGCTGAGCCCTTTTCTCTTTTAGAAATGTGGGCAGCAAATTCTGAAAACTTCAAAAGGAAGCAATCATTTATTTAAAAATTCTTTTCATATGTTCCTTTCAGAAATGTTTGGCTTTTTATTTTTGCCTCTGTTTGTACTTCAGGGGTCTTTCCTTTCAGTGATGTGCCTATTTTGCAGTACATTGCCCAGTGTGAAGTAAATTCCAGTCTTAACTGGGGTCTCTTAAAAGCTTTTACTAAAGGGTTTCTAGCCTCCCCGAGGAAAGGCCACTGTTGTTTGTCTAAGGTGCTCTGAGGAGGGCCTGCTGAGCATTGCCTTGGACCTTCCTTCCAGAATAAAAATGCTTCTGACCACAGCTGGGTAGCCCACAGGGCTGAGCAGGGCAACCTGACAGGATGATTCAGGATTGCAATTGCCGATTTCATCTATTTAAAGGGATTCTGTGTTTTTCAAAATTTCTTCTGCATCTGTAAAGTTAACTCGCGCTGACCTGCCAGGCTGTCTGTGGAGGAGCTGGCTGAGGATGGAAACTTGGAATAAGCCAGAACGAGTTAACTGAGCTCATGTTGAATGTTCCTGTGTGTCTAACAGAGCAGTGTTTCATTTTCCTAAAGTCTACTAAAACGGAATTATATACATATGTGCGCAACTAGTGTTCTGTCGCTTGGAAAGTACTTGGCTGCCAATTTTTTAAAGAAAACACGAAAAGAATAAAATCAAACTGGAGATTTTAAAAAGGATCTAGAACTGTACACTTTTAAAAAGACTGAATCCCCTTTAGTCATCAGACCATGGAATGTCAGAACACACCGATACCTCATTTTTCAAATGATGGTGTTTTAATTTATAAAGCCATTAAAAAATGATCATAGTAGAAGCCTTTAAAGAACTTTCTTTTCCCCTCTGTTAGGTGGGGTGGGGTAGAGATGAGGTTGGAAGCTGTGTGACATTTTCATTCTGTCTTCAGTGTATGAATAAACAGCTTTACAGACAATAATAAAGTCTGTATTAGTTTGCTAGAGCTGCCATAACAAACTCCTACAGACTGGGTTGGCTTAAACAATAGAATTTCATTTCCTCACAGTTCTGGAGTCTGAGAACTTAGGACTTAGAACTTAGAAGTCCAAGATCAAGGTTGGGTTTCTTCTGAGGCTCTCTCTGGGCCACTTTCTCCCTGTATCCTCATATGGTCTATGAATGCACAGGTCTATCCAATCTCTATTGTCTTACCAGGGCACCAATAATTGGATTAGGGCCCACTCATTATGACCTCATCTTACCTTACATACCTTTATAAAGGCCTTATATCCAAATACAGTCACATTCTGAGGTACTTGGGGTGAAGACTTCAACAGATGAATTTTGGGGGGCAAAATTCAGACATAACAATGTCCTTAAAACAATGTCCTCAGTTTACAAACTGAGATCCACTCACAATGGCCCATAAACACCTTGGATCCATTGTCTTTTTTCTGGTTTCTTCAGTTCCACTTCCTAATAGATTATAGCTTCTTCCCTGCTCACCTTCAACAGTGCCACATACTCAGTAGATATGACCTGAGGAAGAGGATGCATTGAAGGTGTTTTTCAGCAATGGGAACCAACATATGTCACTAGGCAGTGCCACGTAAGAGATGAAGCATGGAATGTAAAGATTATATGTGGTAGAATTAAAAATAGTCTATGTGAACACTGTTTCTGCCATATTTATGTTAGAAATAATTACCTCGTGAGTGGAGCGCCAAATTGATTGTGTAATGCTAAGAAAAACAGTGCTTATGAAGATGCGAATCCCAGTGTGGTCAGCAACTATGTATGTACCACCTGACTAGTTTTATAATCTTTGAGGTCCCTGAATGTGAGGCACACTATCTAGAGAAATGCTTTATTCCCAAATGTCACTACATATATATTCGTCTTTTCTGTGTTTGATTTTTTTCTTACTCTGTATGCTTTTATTATCTTAGATGTGTTTGATATCCAGCAGAGTGACATGTTTCTTCACAAAAAGCTGCTAAAATAAGAAATAGAATGAATAGGGATGCTAAAGAAAGATAACGTTAAAACACCTGTCAGAGTAAAGCCAGAACAGGAATGTTCTCTCCAGAAAATGCAGCAGCCCCATTGAGTCAGGTTGGTAATTCAAAGATGATTCACGTGTGACTAAACACATTTGTATTATGTCCCATACACATTGCAAAACACTTAGCAGGCTTTGGTAATGGCCTCCTTTCTCTTGTTAAGCTCTTGACTGGAGTGGACAGATTGGGTGGACTTGTTCATCTTGTCACAAGGCATGAAAATAGTGCTTCAAAAACATACCCACCTCCATGAGGTTCAAAATTCTTTAATATAAATGGAACAGGTCCCTCAAGCCATGTAAGCACACAAGTAAGACGGGTGCATCAGAATCTAGCAATCCTAGATCCTCCCTCAAAAGGGTTGAAAACTCTCCAGACACCTAAGAGATGATTTAATTTTTTGGCATCTTTTGGACCAGGAGTTTCCTAGAAGTAAGTTAGATCTTGAGATGGCTGAGATACAAGGCATTCCTAAAAAGCTCCATGTAAGACCCGGTTGTTTTGGCCCCTGATCTGAATCCAAAGGGTGATGGAGTGGGAGTTGGGGGGGTGTACAGGAATTCCTCAGCCGAGATCCACACCCATTAGTTGTGACCCTGTCACTTTAGTCTTTTAAGGCATTGAGTAGATTAGAATCAGCCAAACACTTAATCTAAGGATGGTTAAAAGTCACAACATTGGTGTTTTTCCAAGTGAGAACATTTCTCTTGGATTCAACCCTGATATTTCAGATTCAGAATTCAATGTCCTAAGACCTAAAGATGAAGTCTTACTATATACAATGGAAATAACTGATAAGGATTTAATTAATAAGTACTTAAGGTTTTGCATTGCCGGTCTAATGTTATTTTTATTGTCCGGTATCTAATCCTGGGAGCAAAAAGAAAGCACAAGGTTCCTGTCAGATCTCAAAAAGGGAGTGGTACAGAATGAACACAGGTCCCCTTGATAATGACTTCTTAGCCAGTCCAGTAGATGATGATTCTCAGTAAGTGTGAGTCCTTTAGGACTCAGGTATCTATGTTGAATTTATTTATTTTTTTTAAGATTTTATTTATTTATTTGAGAGACCCAGTGAGCGAGAGAGAGCACAAGCCAGGGGAGGGGCAGAGGGAGAAGCTGACTCCCCGCTGAGCAGGAAGCCCGATGTGGGACTCCATCCCAGGACCCTGGGATCATGACCTGAGCTGAAGGCAGACGCTTAACCTACTCAGCCACCCAGGCGCCCTCTATGTTGAATTTAAAGGTGGCCTTAACTGTAAAGAATCGGAAGTTAATAGAATCATGAAACGGAACTTCGTTTTCTCCTCAGATTTTGACACTAGGCATATTTGGAAACAGGAGTAAAATGCAACTTCCTGTGTTTGGCTGCTCTAGCGACACATCTTGTCTAACACAGGCTTTTAAAAGCAACAACTTGTAGCTCAACGAGATGTAGGCAGTTTGATAACTGAATTTTCAGCATGGCTCAGTAAGAATTCACCAAATATGCAACATGTCTTTTGAGTAAAATAGGTTTGTGGGGTTTTTTACTTTACTTTTTTATTTTTTGTAGGTACAGGTGTAAAAATAAACTGTGCACCTTCCCAGCTGGTGGGAAATAGAGCCAAATCCAGTTCTGGCTGTTCTCTCCCATTCTTGTGGGTGATGTCAGCCTTCTTGCCTTGTGACTTTCTTGAGGGCATTTCTGCTGTAGGATGATGGTGATTTCCCTTGAGTGCTGGTTGGTCTCTGCTGCTCTCAGCAATTGGCCTGAGACCAGTGGAGAACACAGGTGGCTCTGTGAAGGAGTCTGTTTTGAACAGGGTGTTTTTGTTTTTCTGGAGCCCTCTAGAAGACCAGGGAAATAGCTTTCAAAGAAATTTCACTGTCCCAGTTGCTCCAAATCATAAATAACCCACTTTCTAGAATTTATTCCCCTCAAAACCTTTTAACAGCCCCCTGTCCACTTGTTTGTGTAAGAGTAGGAGAGGAAGTAGTGGAAGGCATTGACCTTTCTTGAATATTGGTGATGCAGTATGACCCTTTACATATGTTATTTCTGTTAATGCTTGCAACAACCCAAATGCTAAATTGTATTATCCCATTCTATGGATTAGGAAGAGGTTCTGAAAGCTTGAATGACTTGCCTAAGATTACCAGCTAAGAAGTGGAAGAACAGATTATTAAATTCAAGTCTTTCTGGCTCAAGGCCCATGTTTTCTCTCATTGGAACTTATAGGTCTGTATTTTTACTTAAAATGACTCTCTCTTTCTCCCTTTCTTCCTCTCTCCTGTTCTCCCTCTCTTTGTCTCCCTCTCTTTTCCTTCCTTCCTTCCTTCCCTCCCTCCTTCCTCTCTCTCTCTCTCAGCATATACTAGGTGTCACCAGGGTGCCAAATAAGATAAAGGATAAAACAAAACATTTTCTTAACTTTTCTGGAAGCTTTAGTATAGAGCACAGGAAGAGTTGATCATTTCTCCGTTTGTGTTTGCTCCCATAAGATACTGGTATAACAGGAGATGTTTAATTCTCAGTTGAAAGGTGAGATAAGAGAGTGGTATTTTCTGTTCGGAGTGGAACAAAAACTTGCTGCTGGTTGCCAGGCTTAAGGAATGGTTAGTGATTGGGCATGTTACATGGTCTAGTCAGATATTTGCCACCGCAACACTGGGCTACCATGCAGAGGGCCTTGTAGTTCTACCAGTTTCTGATGTATTTAGTGAATCAAAAATCTAAAGTATCAATACAGAGCTAAATATCCATAATGTTGTATTATGACAGAATTTATCTCAAGTTAAAAATATGGTTTCATAGTTTTCTGTGTGGTTCCCTGTTTTCTGAGAGATTTAAATTCTTGCACATAATGCCTGAAAACAATGGAAAAACAAAGGTAGTTTGGACTTGGTTTCAGTTTAGTCAGATAATTTGCCTTTCCAGTTTCTTGACTATGAAACTAAATTGCCTTTCTGAGTCCCCCAGTTAGGAGAAAGAAGATGAAGACTGCAGAAAAGTCTGAGTTGCCTAATCTGTTTTGAGAAGGAAGAAGGAAATGTTCCTGTGGGGTGTGTGGAGGGGTCACTCTTGAAAACATTAATTTTTGCCACTCATTGCTGTGTAAAAATACAAAATTCTTAAAAGATCAATTCACATGTAAATTATTCCAACTGTTTTTTGTTTTTTTTTCAGTTGTTTGTCTTTGGTGGGTTGTCTTTTTAAAAGGACACAGTAAACCGCAAGTAAGTCTTTGTTCACCTGAAAAATTTGTCAACAATGTCTGTACCATTCTTATGAGTGTTAATCATCCTTCCTGCTGGCTTTGATATTTTCTCAATTTCAACCTTTAGTGTTTGTTATGTTATCATTCAAAATATTTGGAGTTCTGCAGGAAGGCACCGTTGGAAACAATTTCCTCTACATTAAAAATCTAAAGACCTGCTAAAATAAATCATAGCCTAGTTAGGCCAGGCCTTTTACATTCATTATTGCCAAACATTTGTCCATGATTTAGTCATTCATTCTGTAAATATTTATTAAGGACCTTCTGTGGCCTGGGTACAGGGTGGGGGCACCACCTGGAATAAAATGCTTTTGGTGCCTGTCCTCATGGGACTCCCGATCTAGTATGGAGCGCTGTTACTTTTTCTTTATATACTTGCTCCTCTAAGAGGCAGTCTTTTTTTTTTTTTTTCCTACTTGCTTAATAACAACAACAATTAAAAGTTACTTTTATGGCTTCTGGAAAAGTTGATGAATTGCAACTAGCTGCTTCTGAAGTTCAGTTACGGGCTTTTTCCCCCATTATTCTAGTACACATTCAGTGTTCCTTTAGGCCAGTATTGAAAATCTTAATAAAAATTATATCAGAAAAGCATTTTGGAATGAGCTGGTTGGCTTGATGGTGCCCTAATTGGATTCAGAGAGGCTTTCCTTGTAGTGTTCTACCCAAGTCCTGCTGGTACAACTCGTTCTCTGGAATGCTTGCTTGACACACATGTCGTTTTAAAAGAAAGAAACCAAAATAGAACATTTTGTAAGTGGGATCTCCTTAGTGACTGTGTTGGAGAAAAAAATTAAACTTGACCCTAAAGTCATCATTACTATAAAATTACTTTTTTAAAAAAACAACTAATAGAATTCTCTCCCTCCCCCCCCCCCCCCCCGCCCGTCTCTAGAGAATTAGGTGTACAAACGAAGGAATGTTAATCCTTTGCTTTTCAGTGACTTTAAATGGTTTCCTGCCTAATTTGGATGGGGTGTTTCTACCTTTTAAGCACTGTTATGAAACTAGACTCAATCTCGATAACCCTCAAACAGCTTTGCCCTGAATTTGTAACACAGAGCTTGGAGAATGTGCCAGGCCCTCCCTGTCACAAGGACTGGTGCTCAACTACCGCAGTCTGGGCCCCTTCCGGCCACTTACATCCCCCATGCTCTCCCGGCGCGCCAGGTTTCTATATTGGAATGATGGTTATTTGAAGAATGGCAGCCCCTCTCATAGACGGTAAGCTTCCTGAGGGCAGAGGTCCAATCCATTTTTGCTCACTAGTATGGCTTCGGAGCATTACCTTGTCTATCATAGTTGCTCAGTACATTAATTATGAATGAATGACTCCATTCCACAGTAAGCAGATTTTTCTCCAGCCTCATCTTTTTGTGGACCTCTCCTTCCTCCTTGTCTTGTTTTGTCTGGAACCCACCTCTCCTTCGCTGGTAACTCCGTAATGGAGGTTCTGCTGTCCCCCAGCCTTCACCATTGACATGTGATCCACTCCCGACTGCTACGCGTGCCCACTTTGCTTCCAGTAGCGTGTATTCTCACTCGAAGTACATACCATCCTGCTGTGTTCCTCTTCACATCTCTGGTGCTGTCGTCCCCTGACTTCCTGCTCACTTCCTCACATTCGTCAAGTGAGGTTCAGGCTCTCCTTCTCCACCCAGAGTCTCACTGCTATCCTGAGAGAAGCCCATCCCCATGTAGTTAGTCAGTTCTCTCTCCCTTCAGGCTCTTTCTCCTCAGTCCATAAACATGCCCTAGAATCCCCCACACTTGTGACTTTACAACAAATAAACTAAACTTTATCTTATACCCGATGATTCTCAGTAGAGGAGAAGTCCAAGGTTCTTTACTATGTACAGCCTACTGCCTTCTAAATATAATCATTTTCTAAGTGTTTACCTCTGGCCCTCAACCGCCGCTTTTGTTTGGAAGACTCCCCCAAATAACTTCAACATTGACTTCCTGCTAGTGTGCTAATAATGTATTTCTGACTGTCTGCTGGACATCTTCCCCTGAATGTCCTGCCAATACCTGAAGTTCATGGTGTCTGAACACAAGCCATGTAGGTCTTTCTCCAAGTCCTGTCTTGACATTCCACCACACCTCAGAGAGGTTCAAGCCATAGAATTCTCCGTGATTTCTCTAGACAGTTCCCCCATCTCCTCACTTCTTCCTCAGTGTCCTTGGATCCATTCATCATTTCTAATTCATTTTCACTGCTTTCCAAGTTCAGATGCCTGGTGGTTGCAGTCACCTCTTAACTGAATTGTAAGGATATAAATCTGGGAGCCCTGGGGATTCTTTATGACATAAATTCTTCTCCCAGCATCTTGCCTAACACTGTATAAGCCTATAGGTTTCATTTCTGCCTTGGGTAGGTAGTCTGGAATTCTGCATGTGGCTACCATTCTCCTCCCAGATACCAGCCTCGGTGACTTGGTGTGACTGCCAGGGGACTGCTGGACTATAAACAGAGTTATCACATTATAGGTAGATTCTCAGGGCTCTTATTTATCCACCAGCTTTTCAACCTGAAGATATTGGTCCAGATTTAATATGTTATTTTATTAATACTTCTGTTACATTCATCCACAATGGGAAATTTTTCATAATTGTCTCTCAAGCAAAATTTATTCAGTTACTTAAAAATTATGAAATTTCATTTGACTTTATTTTATGACTTGTACATAAGATCTGCCAGTTTCTCCCCTAAAGTTTCATTGCTATGCCCATGCTCAGCAAACCAAGGGATTGTTATCCTAACGTAGAGGAGGTAAAATTTGCTCAGTTGATGTTTTGCCCACTGGAGATGTGTCGACCTTTTCTTCTTTTTTACAAACACAGTACAACCTCCACACACCATGACCTGCTCCCCACCCCAGACTCAGGGAGTTGTAGGAGATAAGGTTAGTAAGGGAAGGAAGGTAGAAGGTTGGTTGCTTCCTTTCTTATTTTCACTTCTGTAGCAAAGTTCTTGATATTTCCACGTAGAGCCATCAAAGCTGTTCACAGAACCCTTTGCTTATTGTGATCACAGTGGTATTCAAAACTTGAAATGCTTTTATTTAACAATAAAATTCATTTTCCATTTGCAAAGTGATCCCATTTTCTACTCAATCAGAGTTTCTTTAAACCCCAAATACAAGTGATATTATTTAATCTGTTAAATATCCCATAGCAAGTCTAGGGGCTGTTGTGCATGTCAGAGCATCAGGATGTCATACAGCTGCACAAACATACTCATTCTGCAGGCCTGTCGGCCACAAGTTTAAACTCTGAGATTCTTTGTCAGTGCTTGCAGACAGATGGAAGTCTTTAGTAGCTTTTCCCTTTGGGGGTTTAAAAATAATGGCTGCCTCCATTAGAAAAACAAGTTAAAAAACTGGTGATATCAAATTCCTAAAATTAATACTATGGTAAATAAGGATTATGTGCAATCAAAGGACCGTAGTTAATTTAAGCAAAGGACACACTCTGCTTGCAACTAGCATGAGCTAAACTGTGAAGACACTGGGCATTGTTTTAGAGAGCATAACAGTACCTGCTGTAATTCCTTGGGTTAGTCCACAGAAGAGGCTGGAGGTAGAACTGAGTTATTATTCATTAAGGTTTATGTCTTGCCTCCTCTTAAAATAGAGCTCTATTCCCACCCATATCCCTCTGACCCATTTTGTACAAAGGATACCCTGGAGGCAGACTATTGACTAAATCCCACTTACCAGCTCTATGACCTTGGGCCAATTACTTGGCTCTCTCTGGACTTCACCTTCCTCATTTATAAAGTGGGAGTGCTGACAAGCACCTACTTCACAGGGTTGTGTTGACAGTTAAGGAGGCAACATTCATAACGCACTTAGAACAGGTCTTCATGTGGCCTGTAAGATCTATGTATTCAGCACAAATCAGTATGAGAATCATAGAATTTTTAAAATTGGAAGCGAGCCTAGAGATCATGTAACTTAGTCTCCTCATTTCAGCAATGAAATATTGGGGTCCTTGCCGAAGGTCACAGGGCTATTAAGAAGCAGAGTTGGGTGTGGGACTCAGCTCTCTTCTTGGCTTACAGGCAACCATTCTAATTGGATGGTTAAAACCCAAAACAGTAACTGAGATTTATTGCCTGTCCTGATTGTGCAACATCTTCTTTGCTTTTTGCTCTACAAATAGTTGTAGTGCCCTTCTAGAGCTACCAAGAGGTGCTACTGGTTTACCAGTTTAGCTGTCATATTCCAATGAGGACGGACTCATGGAGTGGGAAAAAAAGCCTTGAACAGGAATCACAGGACCTAGATGATGTCTCTGCCCTCAGTTAATGACTTGGGAAGCCACATAGTCTTCTTGGGTCTCAGTTTCTCCACTGAGGAGAGGTTTTTAATATATATATAGATTTTTAATATATATAGGATAATGTAGAATGTAAACACAGTTGTTGTTCCCATAACAGATAACATGGTACTCAGTGTTTCTGCGAATTGCATGGCTCAGAACTGCTGCATGATTTCATATGCAGAGTGGGAATAAACATAAAGCTGTCATTATTTATGGAAAATAAACTGCTTCTTCACCTTTCATCTTGCATAGGTGAGCTTCCAATTTAGCACAGTTTCAGGGCAGTCTCAAAAGATAATAGAAAGATAGATTAGCTTTCCCAGAAATCTGGCAAGGGAAGGGAGATATTATTTGCATTTTCCAGATAAAGAAATTAGTAATGATATCCTTTATAAGTAGAAGAGCTTGCATAAAGCTTATCATTGTCTCTATCATATCATAAAGCTCTATCATCTGAGGTCTTGTTAAGACAGCAGATTTCCATTTTGTAGCTAGGTAACTTTGCTTTGGAATGCTCATGTGTTTAGATGATTCTCATAGACATAAAGTTCAGTGAAAAAGGACAGACATAAAGGAGTATGCTGTATAATTCCACTAAGTTGAAGTTCAAGACTAGGTGACACAAATCAGTGGTAATAGGGGTTAAAACAGTGGTTATTTGGGGGAATGGATGGGAGAGAGTGGGTATTGACTGGGAAGAAGCACAAGGAAGCTTTCTGGGTCTGGAAATGATTCTAGACTTTGATCTGGATGGTGATTGCATGTACAAAATCATTTACTGTCTGTAAGTATACCTAAAAATCATTTTGAAAGAGCTCCATAGTATTAATTTGAATGACTGATCTTACCCCAGGTCCCTTTAGATAATTTTATAGCTTCTTTCAAGTGACAGAGGACTGGAAATTGGCAAATATGGAGTTGAGTTATGAGAGCAGTCTTCCTCCGGGGGGACTAATATAACTTCATTTGACTCTATGATATCAAGGTTTTTCATATTCTATTCTTTTTCTTCAAATTTAATTTCTTGTTTACATTCTATTCTTTTTACTCTTACTGGATTTTAAAAGATGATGGCTACACAATTAAAAAAATATTTTTAGCTGGGACGCCTGGGTGGCTTAGTCGGTTAAGCGTCTGCCTTCGGCTCAGATCATGATCCCAGGGTCCTGGGATCGAGTCCCCCATCCAGCTCCTTGCTCAGCAGGGAGCCTGCTTCTCCCTCTCCCTCTGCCTGCCACTCCCTCTGCTTGTGCTCTCACTCACTCTCTGACAAATCAATAAAATCTTTAAAAATATATATTTTTAGCCTTATTACCTTAATGTTGATTTTTCTTTAAGCAGTCAGCTGATGAAAAGCAATTTTTTTCCCTGCACCAACCAAGATCTTTTCTAACTCTAAAATTGTATTATTCTCAGATTTTTAAGTCATGGTGTATACATTGATAATATAGAAAGTTCACTAATTCTTTAGTTCCTTTTTAAATTTTTCACATTTAACCATTTCACATGTTCAAAGACATGATCTTATAAATTTGCTTTCATTTTTTTTTCCATAAATATGTACCATGTGTCTATTTTGAGCACAGCAGCATGGCATGGCAATGAGAACGTTTTTCTTGGCTTTACTTTAAAAGGTCAGCCATCCTTGATCGGATCGCTTTCAGGCCATTCCCTCCTTGATTTCCACAGAAAAGTTTACTCATCTTTTCGGTTCCCAGTCAAGTCTCTCACTCCCTGTGAAACATTCCCCAGTCACCTCAGTCAGCGTTGACTGCTCCCCTCCATGGGCTTCCACCTTTGGGCTCTGTTCCCACCTTTGGTCCAGTGCCTCCTCACGTGGGGAGCACTGATTGCATCTGCTTCCCCAGCCATCCTGCTAGCTCCGTAAGGGTGAGAATCCTGTCCTACTGTCTGTGATCTCCCAGGACCTTATATGGTGGGTTCATAGCACTGAGTTAAAGCAGGCCTTGCTGTGCAGTAGTAAAGAGAACCATCTCGGACTTGGAACCTAAGCTCTGCCACTTATGCAGTGTGTCACTTGAGGAAGATGCTTATTTATTCATTGTCAGTCATATAATTTAGTCAATAAATCTTTATTTAATCTTTCTGTATATGAACACACCTCCACACACACACATTGGCAAATACTGAGCTAGGTATTTAGTCTCTGTGAGTCTTTTCTCATCTCCAAGATGGGACTGATGATAGTATCTATGTCAGAGTTGTCATGAGAATTAGCATGAGCCAAGGCAGGTAAGGTACTTAGCTCAGAGCCTGGCACGCATACACACTCAATAAATATCAGTGATTATCAATTCTGCTGTTGATAAAGTGCTCACTAATTTCCACTTTCAGGAGAGAATGAAACACAAGGTAGGTCAGTGGCTAGTTCATTGCTGGGTACTGTTCATCAGACCTTTCACACTGGCATGAGCTATGGGATTTCTGTACCTGAATTGTGCCATTCACTCTTCCATCCCCATGAGTGCAGGGGGAAAAATGGATGAGATAGGAAATGCGTCCTCAATTGTCATGAAATAAGCTTCAGTCCATTAAATTTACTTTGATTCCCAAATAAAATTCTATTATTGAAAACAGTTCAGCTTCAATGATTTAAAAATAAAGAACAAGAAACTTTTTTTATTCCCAGGTTTGTCATTCTGTATCAGCAGTACATGATACTAATCCTGGCATGGTGAGAGAGAGAGAGAGAGAGAGAGAGAGGGAGAAAGAGGGAGAGAGAGTATTGGTATGTTCGGATCAACTCTGTCTGTATGGCCTCACAGTAACTGAGTGAATACTTCCTGACACCATTTTTCAAGGCCCATTATCTATGTTTTTGAAAGATGTTGAATGTCAATTACCTTATTTGGGTCTATCATGTGCTAAAAAGTGCTGAAATAGCAATTTGATGACCTATAAATATCTCTTGGTGATAAAGTACTAGGAATTGAAAATATTGTTAAGAAGAGATTTTAGAGAGAAAGATGGGCAATTCTAAAGCATATTAACTTCCCAAAACCTCTTTGAGCAGAAATGTTTACTGTTGGTAAAAGCAGTACTCCCTGAGGTCTCCCTACAGCTGATATCCTCACCCCTAAGAACCTCTTAAATCCTCATCCTCATGCACCTCCATGCTAGCTAATGCCACATTTATACAAATGAACTTTTTATTTTAAGATAGTTTTAGATTTGTAGAAAAGTTGCAAAGATAGTACAGAGAGTTCTCATATACCCCCTACTTACTTTCTCCTGTTGTTCATCTCATGTGTGAGTATAATACATTTGTTACAACCAAAGAACTGGGCATTGGTGCATTACTGTTAACTAAATTCCGTAGTTTATTAGGATTTCCCTCATTTTCCCCAAATGCTCTTTTTTGTTGTTGTTTCAGGTGGTATCCAGGATACCACATTGCATTTATTTATCATGTCTCCTTAGCGTCCTCTGGTCTCTGATCATTTCTTAGACTTTCCTTGTTTTTAATGACCTTGACAGTTTGAGGTGTATCGGTCAGGTAATTTGTAAATGTCCCTCATTTTGGTTTTGTCTGATGTTTTTCTCATGGTTACAGCGGGGTTATGAGTTTTGAAGTATGATTCTCATCCATCATTTCAAGGGTATATATTATCAACATGACTTACTACTGATGGAATTAATGAAGATCACTTAGCTGAGGTAGTGTTTGTCAATTTTCTCCTCTGTAAGGTCACTCCTCCCCCTCTGTTTTATGTTGCAGTCCTTGGAAGGAAGTCCCAATGCGTAGCCCACATTTAAGGAGTGGGGACTGTTCAGCTCCACTCCCTTGAGGTGGAGTGCTTATATAAATTATTTGTAGTTCTTCTGTACAAATTTGTTTTCCCACATTTATTTAATTATTCAATATTTATCTATATTAGTATTACATTATTAACCATTCAGTATTTTATATCAGTGTAATATTGTCTGTATCAGTATTCAATATTTATCTCTGTCAATATTGTATATATTAATTTTATACTTTGGATTATCATCTAATACCACTTTATTTATTTTGTTGCTCAAGTTGTTCCAGCTTTGGCCATTGGGACTCTTTCAGTTGGCTCCTGTGTGACTTTGACATACTCCCATCAGTATGTGTTTTAAGCACTTGCTTCCTTTCTGGCACTGTAACATGCTCCCGGCTCATCTAGTATTTTCCTTGCCCTAGCCGTGGAAGCAGCCATTTCAGTAGAGATCTGGTTCCTTTTCTTTGAAGAGCACTGTTAGAAACCAAGAACTGAGTGCCAGTGTGCTCACTTGGGGTATTGCTGCTTCTAGGCCTTCTGAATGAACAGAACTAGGAAATACATGTGTGTATACTGAGCTGTATGTACACGCGTATCTCTCTCTCTCTCTCTCTCCCTCTCTCTCTCTCTCTTTCTGTCTATCTGTCTGGCCAAACATGAGTTCATTATGACATTTCCAACCCTAATACAGTGCCGTATGGATCATTCTAGCTACCCCCCCACCCCTTGCTTATCAATAAGCTCCCTTTCCAGCAGTGAGAAACCTGGCTCCCAACATCAACTGTCCGTTTACTTATTTATTCTATCCCAGTGTACATGGATAGCAGTTTCAGAATTAACTCATACTCTCATGTAATGCCACACACCTTGATTTTTCTGTTCCTTTTCTCTTCCTGTCCGGTGATGATTCATCTTACCCCCCAAAAGGAAGAGATTTGATACAACCCAAAGTAAACTCTGATTAGCAAGAGAGTAAGGATCTCCATTAGTGAACTCAGGACAAGGATAGCCACTTGGCTTCCTTGGAAACCATTATCCAGTCTCATCTGCGATGGCTCAGAGTTTGAGTTTATTCTGATCTTGTTGCCTACTTGGTTCTGTGTCCAGAAATGTATGCCCCTGTATATGATAGTACATATATGAAGGCATTTTTCAGTTGAGAGAGGCCTCAAGTCAGTATAGGAAATAAAATCAAATCTTCCCTAAACACTGCTCTAAAGTTCTGTGGCCTTTAAAGGGGGAAGTGGCAGACTTATACTGGAAAACATAAAAACTGTAAAATACATAAATATTTTAAATATTTTAAAATGTTGATCTTAAGTGTGAAAAAGAAACTTCTGATGAAGGACAGGTTACTTTTCAAAACATGAAAGTCAATCAAAATTAACCTTTAAAACAGGAAATTTAGACTTTCATCTGGGATTTACCTAGCAGTTTGTTCTCATCTGCATGTAAATGTAAGATTCAGGAGACTTGTGAAAAATTTTTTTATTAAATTTCAAACTGATTTTAATGGTAAATGGTTCAAAAGAAAAATTATAGATGTACCAATGGAACTGGCAGTCTCCTAGGTGTTTGGAGGAGAGAAGAGAGTTTATATTCTGTTCATACTACGCAAAAGCAGATGAAAATCCCCTACACATTCATGATTTAATAGAAGTACAATGGCAGTGTGGCCAACTCTGCCAACATATGGTTCCTAATTGGAAGTGTAGTTTGCTTTACTAACCCAACAATTACAAAATTACAGATGAATTTATTCAGTCAGAAAAAAGATACGTATGTGTGTGCACTGCTCTGGTCATTGGCACTGGCCCAGGCCCTTTCCAGAGCAGAGATAAAGACTAGAACTGTAGATGCATAATAAAGATAATGGCAGTTAATTTCTTATGCAGCTACGAATTTAACATTAAGGCTTTAATTCTTCACTCACTCAGTCTCCCCATCTGTCACCTAGAGAATTACTTATTTTTTGTTTTGTTTATTTTTGTTTTCAGGAGAAAAAGTAGATTATTCTTAAGTGGTTTGGATCAAAAGCAGAATTTTTATGGAGTGTCAAGGAACTGGATATGTGGCTTGAGAGAAAAGGAGAAGTAGATGTATGTCTATAGCCACAGAGATGAATTTGAGATAGAAACCCTCATTCCTATGTGTGTAATAGTCAGCCCTTATATCTTTCACAACATTTAAATTGTACAAAATTAAGCCCTTGAGCATAAAATCTCAAAAAAGAAGAAACACCAGACACTCAGTTCCTCCCTAGGTTTGCCCCTTGTTTGAGGAAGGTAGTTAGACAAGAGTGGAAGTAAAGTAAATCAGGATTTTACATTTTCACTCTGGCTTAGCTTCAAAATCAGTCTGTCCTATATTTCTCTCTGCCTATACCCTGTCCATATAGGCAGGGTAAAATAGGGTCAGAAACCGTCTATGGAAGAAACAGTCACTGCAGGATTTGCATTTCTATCTGAAACTAGAATAGGCATCACTAGAAGGAAGAATGGAATTTATCCTTCTTATTTGGAAGGAGCTCATAAAGATTTAGGTATTAGTGTATATTGATTGTATTTTTTCCTTCAGTTTAAGATTTTTCTAGTTCTGGGGGCGCCTGGGTGGCTCAGTCGTTAAGCGTCTGCCTTCAGCTCAGGTCATGATCCCAGGGTCCTGGGATCGAGCCCCGCATCGGGCTCCCTGCTCAGCGGGAAGCCTGCTTCTCCCTCTCCCACTCCCCCTGCTTGTGTTCCCTCTCTGTGTCTCTGTCAAATAAAATCTTAAAAAAAAAAAAAAAAAAAAAGATTTTTCTAGTTCTGGTATGTCAAGTGATTTTTGATTGAGATGTAGACATTTTTATATTATGCTATAGGACTCAAAATCTTATTGAATCCTTTTTTTTTTTTTTTTTTGAACTGGCTATGTCTGCCACATCTCCAGCATTGGAAGGAAGGGTACTGCCTCATTACTGCCAGGTAGAGGTAAAATTACAGGTTCCCCACTCATCCTCTGTTGATACCTTATGGTGGAAATGGGGGCAGGGAATGCTCCTCATTACTCTTGGGTATAATGGTATTTCCAGATCCCTGCATGGTCTCCACTGATACCACAGTGGATAGGGCTGGTCTTGTTCCCACTGGGCATTGGTTTGATACCACCCCAATATTTATGGGGATGGAGGAGGAGAGACCCCTCATTACTGCTGGGTAGGGGTGGACAGCCAGGCTCCCATGTGGTTACTACTGACACTGTAGAGGATGGTTCATTACCAGCTGGTGGGCATGAAGGTCCCAACTCCCTCCTTGCTCTTCCCTGAATTCTCTGACAGGGAAATTGGGGCTTCTTGTTACAATTTCATGAGGGTAGACATCTAGTCTACCCCACTCAGCCTTTGCTGGCATTCATGGTGGTAGTTTCTCTTGTGGTATTTGGCTGGAGTAGAGCAGTTATTGTCTAAAGGTTTTTCATCTTGCTAGGCTGTCCCTTTCTTGCTCTTTTGGCTGAAGAACAGGCTTTTGTTGAGGCTTTTTTGGCCTATGCCTCATGGTGTCTCCAGGTTGGTGACCGCTTCAGCTACAAGTCTGGTATAAATGAGACAAAAAGAAAACCCAGGAATCTCACCTTCATGTTGTTTCTTGGGTCCTGAAGTCTCAGGGTGGTCTACTTTCTTTTCACTTTGCAGAGTCTTCTTATGCTTCGTTTATATATAACATCCAGGGTTTTTAAGTTCTATTTAGCAGGAGGAATAGGAAAATAAGTCTACTCTGTTTTCCTGCAAGCAAAAGTCCTTGCCGTTTAGTTTTTCTTTTGTTTTGTTTTTCCCAGTATTTTCTTATGAAAGTTTGAAGACGGAAGAATTACACAGTTAATCACCACGTATCCACCCCAATATTTAACACTTAACTTTTTGCTATATATTTTTTTTGAGTATAAGTTTTATTTACTTTATTGTATTTATCCATCTGCCCATCCCGTCTGTCCATTAATTATTTTTGATGGACATCAGTACACTTCACCCCTAAACACATCAGCATGCATATCATTAATTGCATGCAAAATCACTATTTATTTATGGTTTTTTTAAAGGTAAATTTTATATAAAGTAAAATGCATGATATCATAAATACCATTTGATGAGTTGTGTATGATCTATCCCTTATTGAGATAATTTCAGTCACCTCAGTAAGTTCCCTTCAAGCCCCTTCTCAACTAATGTTTACTTCCATCTCATTCCAAGAAGCAACTACTGTTCTGATTTTCTTTCTTTTTTGCTATTGTCATAAATTCATTTTGACTCCTTTAGAACTTCATATAAATAGAACCACACGTATGTATTCTGTTGTGCTTGGCTTTTTTTCAGCACAATGTTTTTGAGAGGCATTCATGTTGTTGTATGTATCAGTGGGGGTTTATCATTATTATTATTATTGCTGAGTGTTATTTCATTGCATGAGCAATACCATGGTTTATCCATTCTGGGCTGCTTCCAGTTTTTTGCCATTACCATTTAATAGTAGGAATAACATAAGCCATCATTGTCTACCTTCTGTTTTGAACATAATACAAGGCAACTTAAGGTTTTGGGCCTTTCTCTGATTAATAAGTTGATTAAGGCACTAAAGATATGTTCTATCACACACAATACCCACATTTTCCACACATTTCTTATTGTTAGCGAAAATTATCAGTTTATTGGGAAGCTGAAAACTTTCTTTTTAAATAGAAGTAAAAGATAGTTTTAGATTGTAAAAATTAGAATTTAGCTTCTTGGCACTACATTTTATTTTGCAAAGGAGAAACAGTGGTTTTAACTACACCATAACTGTAGTATTCATTACTGAGAATGCCATACTAGCCTCTGGAGGAGCATCCTATTTCAGGAATACTTAGAATACTCTATTCCTCCACAAACTAGTGATGTAGTTGCTGCAGACAGATTCAGCTGTGTTTCACAGACCCTTATTTGTCTGGCCCTACCTATTATGTAAGTCTCTTGCTTCTTTTCTATTTTCCCAAAATGATTATCTAAGGGGACTGTAATTTCTGATTGATTGATTTACTGATTGATATTAGGGGAGTTCTACCAGCTAGGGAGTGGGACAAAATAAACTTTACACGAGATTCCAATTAAAGTGGTCATACTTGCTATTAAAGTGCAGGAAGAAACAGATGATGTTGTCTCAGACTTTTTATTACAGCTGTTCTCTGACTTTATTTTTCTTTATACAGTTGATGGACTGGACAAAGCTTCTGTAGCAAATTCGGATGGCCCAACAGCAGGCTCCCAAACACCTCCCTTCAAGAGAAAGGGGAAACTCTCCACCATCGGTAAAATCTTTAAGCCTTGGAAATGGAGGAAAAAGAAGACCAGTGACAAATTTAGAGAAACCTCAGCAGGTATGAATATCATAACTTTGCTAGAAGATAAGTTGTTAAATTTTTAAAAGATAAAAAATTGTGTCTTGTAGGGCTTTTTTTTTTTCCCCAGAAAAAAGTCCATATTTGAAATGAAATTAGTTAATTTCAGGATAAAACAACTTAGAGTTCTGATTTGCCTCCTTTTCCACTCACTGACTTTCTAATATATTCTTGTTTTTAACTATATACTTGTAAATTCATATGGAAAACTAGTGTGGAGGGAGGGGAAGGTGAAGGAAGGTGAAATAGCAAATTAGAAGGGAAAATGTTATTTGTCAACATTGTAGCTGAAATATCCATTCCCACACACACAGTATTATCTGTCTATCTACTTAGTTCCAGTAACACAATGCTATTTTTAATTTAAAAGTTTTTTGAATGTTTTTTTTTAATGTATTTGTTTTGTGGGCAAAATGTAAATGGCTGTTTGAAGGAAAAGTGTTGCTATATTTTATTGTTAAATTTAAAATTTCCATCATGCCTTTAAGACAAATAAATGGTTTCTGTCCTAAGGGAGTCATAACACTATTGGTGTGAAAATTTATTATTATTATTTTGTGGATTTGTTAAACTTTAAGAATTACATTATTTAGTACCTTTCATATGGACTCATGGAAGAAATTGGCTTTAAACCTCAGGCCCGAATTAAGCCCAATTTAAACAAGTGTCTGGTATCAGTGATATTACCTTTAAGGTAGAAAAGCATTTATCTCTTGATATAAGTTCAACGTTCTCCATGCTTATTGTCTAATACAGCCACTTCATCACAATTCCTCATTGCACCAAGGTTAATATTGTCAGTGTATGTGCAGGGTCACAGAGCATATCTTACTGGTCTGTGCTGACATAGGAGCTGGCCTTCAGTTCTAGAGCTGTGAAATAAAATAGAAAATACCTCACATAGCACAAAGGTATGGAATAGGGACACCAAAGCTTCCTAACAAATTGCTTCTGATGCATTTGCAGCTATATAACTTCTTTGAGCATTTAATGTTTAAAAAAGAAATAAGGATACCATATCTGGGATTTGTTTCAAAATCCTGGAGGTGGGGGTGAGTGTAGATGAAAGAAGATTGGCCACAAGTTGGTAATTGCTTAAGCTTGGCGATGGGTACAGGGTGTTTATTATCCTCACGTCTCTACGTGGAGATAATGGAAAATTTCTATAATGAAAAGAGAGGGGGAAAAAAAAGACTTGGCTTAAGGGAAATAACAATAGCTTGGTTATTACATTTTCTGTAGTTTCTAATCGGCTTCTTGGATTAGAAACAGTGGGAAGTGGACAGAGTGCTGTGCTGAGTGAGGACATCTGAGTTCTGGTAGTGTCCTTGCCTCCCAGGCACCATGTGACCTTGAGCAAGTCAGATCAGAGTTGAATGAGTTGAATTCTAAGGTGCTTTCAGTTCCAGATTCTATTGTCAGTCCTTGACTCCTAATCCCTGGCTGGACATCTTGCTCTCCCTTATTCTTCAGTTGTGAATGGAACCACACCGGTCTTCTTAAGTGTCCCCCTCCCATGTTTCCCTAAGTGTTGAGAGAATCTGGCCCTTCAGGTTACCATGGCTACCCAAGATGGGAGTAGGGCTCCAGACAGTGCCGGTAAGAAGATATTAAGAAGGGAGGATGAAAGTCTCCTTGTTTGTCTAGCTTGCCCTTTACTTGAATCTTGGCTGCTAACTTCTCTCTCCCTAATGTAGAAAAGACAGCCACAAAGAAATTCTCCTTCACTTTTCCTTGTCATCTATTTTTAATATTCAGGCTGTAACCCTGAATATTTAAGAAAAGTCATTTTAAACAGCATTAAGTGTTATTTTATGTTATCCCATATTTGTTGAGGAAAGCCTAGCCATCTTTCTATTGTTTTCTTTTCAGATTCACATAGGATTTTATATAAGTTTAGCTCCAAAGAGTTATTTGTGGATACTATATCCATAGTTCCTAAAGACTACCAAACTACATTAACAACCTGAAAAAGTTATTAGATGTCTGTTTTCTTTGCATCAAAATTGTGACATAACAGAATAAAGACAAGCCAAGGAGATATGTTAACAATTCTTTGTGAATTTATCTGCTACATTTGTGTCATTTCTTTCTAAACCCATCTTAATGTCTTACTTGAATTTCAGAAGATGTTATCAGGTGTCCCATTATAAAATACTTTGTTGTTACCTTATATATATGCTTATTTTAAAGCTTAAATTTCTGCTGAGCTTTATGAAGTGTATCAGTAAAGCCTAAAATAAAGGGAGGCACAATGGTGTAACAGATGTTTTATTCACATTGAGGAAAGATGTCACATCTAGAGGAAAACTGATGCATTTGGAAATAACTAAGAGAAAGGTGTTTTCTTCTTTAATAAATTGTCTCAAACAGCGAACTCTAGTTGTTTGGATATGACCAAGGCCATGTGCTGTGTGGCATACTATAAAGTACACCTTAGGCATGTCCCACAATATGTTGAGATCTGAAAGAAGATGCATTTCTTCCAAGAAAAGTAAATCTTTGTTTTTCCTTCCCCTAAACTCCTGGCGTTATAGTCACATAGCTTTGAATCTTACTGCGTTCCGCTACCTAGTGATTAATGCTGCTTTTCCTAGTCTGGGTTTCTGTTGTAGGAATTTTTAATTGGTAACAGAGAGGATGCAACACTGATTTATTAATGCCATCGTAATCAATGCCATTGTACTCATATGTTTACTGTGGTGGTGGTAGTTAAGAAGGATCCTAGTTGGTGGAGCATGTGAGTCTTGATCTCGGGGTATGAATTTAAGCCCCACATTGGGTGTAGAGATTACTTAAAGATAAAAATCTAAAAAAAAAAAAAAAAAAGAGAGGGAGAGAAGTGTCCTGTCCTCTGCTTGCTTTGGTAGTCCTTGAGCCAACTATATTTTGGAAGGCCATCTTGTCCTATAAGTCAGGCTGGGCCTAGGCCCCAACTTCAAGTTCTCTGGCCTTGTTTCAAAGTGGAAAGTTACCTGTCTCTTCAACTCTGTGTAGGCTGGTCCACAGACTGTTGGGTCTAGGGCAGGAGAGCAGTCTTCTTTCCATTTACTTTCCCCCAGTGCCTCTTTTCTTCACTCTTCATCTCCTGAGCTAGAGGGCCCTTCTCTGGTCCCACCTTTGCTCTCAGTTACATCCCTTCTGCGTCTTTAGAACTCAAAATGTTATTTACACTTCTTTTCCTACATAATTATTTCTTCCTGGTTTTTTTCTTTCTTTTTTTGGGGGGGGGGCTGCCGTGTGTGTAGTGGCTGAGGTTCCTCCCTCTGGATCCTTAAATATATTTCCATCTCCCCAAAGATAAGAATACAAACAAATCCCCTGTCTGAACAACACTTGTTCCTCCAACTTCTGCAGAGTCTGTTGCCATCAAGACCAAACATCTTGAAAATCCAGCCTATGTTACTGCTCCCACGTCCTCTCCACACTATCATCCCTCTCCCTCTGCCATCTCCGCCTGCATCCAGCACTCCACTGATGACACCCCAAGCCTCCCAATCGGGAAATTCAGAGTCGCTCTCTCATTTTCATCCATCCCAACCTCTGCAGCATTTGCCATCACTGGTTAGTCTTTCCTTGATTTACAAAAGATGTCATTATCTTGGTTGTCTTTGACTTTTCTTGCTGCCCTTTGCCTCCTCTTTCCCCCTTCTCCTGTCCCCTAAATCTTTGAGGGAGTTTGCTGCGTGTCTTAGCCCTTCCCTTTCTTTGTGCTCTTTCTCATCATGCCATCTCCTCTCAGTACCCACATCTCTCAAGCCAAGTCTCCACCCAAGACCTAGGCACATCTACCCAAGGACTTGATGGGTAGCAATGCCTAAGGAGTGCATGTTAACTCAAAATCCATTCCTACGGTCTACATATATCTGCACTGAAAACGTGATGCATGCAAGTATTGTTCTGGAGTCAGATATTCTGGAGTGAGTGAGCAAGCAAGGTTCCCGCCCTCCTGGAGCTTTCATTCTAGAGAGGTAGATGCTATGAATGAGCACAGAGTGGGGGAAGAGGGAGTGGAAAAGTACTATGTACAAAATCCATTCCAAAGCAAAACAGATCCCTTGCCAATCCCAGCTATCCGTGCTGTTGCAGACATGGCTTTATTTGGCATCCAGACTTGGAACCATAGAGTCCTTTGACTCTTCCTTGCCTCTTACCATCTTCTACATTCCATTAGTTCCTAAAACCTTTCATGTGTTTTCTCCCGGTACAGGGTCTCTCACATTAGCCTTTCTTCTCAATCCGCATTATCTGGTCCTTATCACTCTATTATTGCAGGTAGCCTCTTGGTTTTATTTAGGTATTAGCTGTACCAGCTATAGAAAGCTAGAGAATGCTAGAGAAGGTAGGGAGAAGGTGAAGTTCTGGCAGTAAATCTGCCCACAGGAGAAACTGACCTAGCTGGTGAGGCTGACAGTGAAGGTTCAGGATGCCAGAGGCTGTCAGGAACCCCAGAGTAACCAAGATGACAACTTTCCAAGTCTCAGGCCAGGCAAATAGAGCAATGGGTATTTCACACTAAAATGGCTTGTGTTCTGCCTGATAGGGTAGAATAGGAGAGCATCCAGGTAAGTGAGAGTGGGAAATCCAGGTAGACCTTAGTAGCCAGGGTATTCTAAATTACTTAGGTGGTAGTACTCATGAGCAGATGGTGCCTGGTACAGGAATCAGAAAGACTCAAAGAGAGACCCTATCTTTTTTTTTTTTTTTTTTTTTTTTTTTTCAAAGGAACCAGGGAATAGAGCTGGTAACTAGGACAAGAAGTTACCAAAGGATTCAGGACAGAAACTTGCTGTATGAAGTGGAACACAGGGAATGGGTTTGAGGGAGTGGTCCCCTCAGGCCCCAAACCTCAAGTGCTGGAGCTCCTGTTGCTAAAATGGTACAGCCCAAGAGCTGGGTGACCAGAAAGAACAAGGATTATTGTGGATTTGGAGAACTAGGTAGGCAAACTACCCATCCCTACCCTCTCTCCTCTAGGTCATCTTAGATACCACTATGAGGGAATCTCTTCAGGTGGAACTTTGGTCCTGTCAGTCCTTGGCTTAAAGTGTGACTGACCCCACATTGTTTCCTAAGTGAATTCCAGACTCTTAAGCTCTCCTCAGTGTAACCCACACTGACCTTTCCTGTCATTTTCCTGTCAGTCACTTACATTGGATTTCAGTCACACAGGGTCACCACTTACTGAGCATGCCCCTAAGCCTTCTTGTCCCCAGCCTGTCTTCCTTTCTTCTTTCTTCTTGCTCTGAGCATCATCGTCTTATAGCTACACCTGGGGAGATACCATGTTATGCAAGGGTCATGACATAGCTCTTCTTTCCTGAAGGTATTCTTTTTTTTAAGTAGGCTCCATGCCCAGTGTGGAGCCCAATGTGGGTCTTGAACTCATGACCTTGAGATCAAGACTTGAGCTGTGATAAGAGTTGGACGCCCAACTGACTGAGCCACCAAGGCACCCCTTTCCTGAAGATACTCTTTTTTTTTTTTTTTTTTAAGATTTTATTCATTTATTTGTGAGAGAGAGAGCATGAGCAGGGGTGGGACTCTCCACTGAGCAGGGAGCCAGGCTCGATCCCAGGACCCTGAGATCATGACCTGAGGCAAAAGCAGATGCTTAACTGACTGACCCTTCCTGAAGATATTCTTAACCTTGATTCTCTATCAACTGAGTAGGAACTTCCCCTCCTTTGCTTGTAATTCTGTTAAGATATGTATATTTTGACTTTTCTAGTTTATGTGTCTGCTTCTAATTTGCTATGTAAAATATTGAAGGTCAGAGACTATCTCATTCACTTTTGCCCCACTTCAGAAAGTACTTTATATAATAATTTATACCTAGTATGTACGTTTTTTTTAGAGAGAGAGAGCTCAAGCATGAGCGGGGGAGAGGCAGAGGGAGAAGGTGAGATAGAATCCTAAGCAGGCTGCACGCCCAGCACAGACCCCGATGACGGGCTCGATCTCACAACCCTGAGATCATGACCTGAGCCAAAATCAAGAGTTGGACACTTAACCGACTGAACCACCCAGGCGCCCCCCAATATGTACACTTAAATGTGCCTTGAATTGCTTATTTATTGAATATCCACTATAACTAAAAATACAGCACTGGGTGCTTTAGGACTTTGTAAAAGAAATTAAAGATTGAAAAATCATAATGGGAAAGAGAAAGACAATAAATTAAAATACTAACCAAAAACACGTACTCACAGTTGCAACCATGTACAACTATTAAGAAGCCAACAAAATAATTAGGGAAAATTTCTCTTTCCTATCTTTGCCCTTATTTTAAAAGAAACTTATACTCCTAAATAAAGACATTTATCTTCATTATAATCATGACTTTTTTACTTGTGTTGTTAGTAATGCAGAAGGAATGCCTGCCTAGATTTTTAGATAACATTGTTGCAAGTTATCAGCATTCTAAGAATCAGAGTGATCTGTAGAGAGTCCTCTGGTAAAAACTTTAATGTACTGGTACTCTGCATTCTGTAATAATAATAATGTCTAATTTTTACTGAATGCTATCATATGCTAGGTTCTGCTCCAAGCACTTTATTCACATTAACTCATTTAATCATCAAAGCTTATGAAGTTTCAGTGCTACTGTTATCCCAGTTTTACTGATGAGGACACTAAGGTCGGAAAATTCAAATGACTTGCCCGCGGGCATACCTGGTAGGAGGCAAACACGATATCTGAACCCAAGCAGTGTAGTGCCCAGCCAGTACTTTTGACCATTACACTATATTGTATCTCTAGAAGATAACGTCATACCCGGATCACTAAGGATTGATCACTGAAAGGTGATTCTACTATGTGGGTTTGCTTCATATCCTAGAGTTTTTGCTGTGAGAAGGATTTGGTCTGAAGAATAATTTTGATTCTACTTACCTGCCTAATTTTCGCAGCGTATGCATAGAAAAATGGTTGACAAGGGTCAAAATTATGTTTGGTCCTATTAAAGATCATGTTCTCTGTAACCATAGAGGCATAATGTTGCTGCGTGGGATTATTTTCTTTATCTAGAAAGTAGGGCAAAGTTAGAAGATTTGCATAGGGTGATATTTGTTAAGGACTGGTCTGATTGCATAATAAACAACAGCATTTTGGTTTCATCTATCTTGTTCCACTAAGAAGATGGAAGTACTTTCGTGTATCATTCACCCTAACACCACCTTGGAGCAAGGGAAGAGAATCTCTCCCTTTCCCAATTTACTATAGCAGAAGGAAGTTACATAATCAGCCAAAGACCACACAGCACAACCAGCTCCACATAGCGCTCCTTGCTGATACATTAGACAACACTCATTTGTCTTCTCAACAGATGTTTACTGAGCATCCACATCTACTGTTTCAGGTACTGTTATAGACTCTAGTGATACAGCAGAGAACTAAAGAGACAATCCTGCCTTCCCTTATGGCGCTCATATTCTAGTAGGGATAGGAAGCAGAAAGTCAACCCCCAACGTTAGAAAATGAGAAGAAAAAACATAAAGCAAGAAACAGGGAGTATAGGAGGTAAGTTACAGTTTAAGATGTGGTGGTCAGAGAAACTTTACTCAGAAGACAACATTTGAACAAAGACAGGAGGGACGGAAAGAAAAGTACTCAGGGAAATCCTATTAAGTAGTCACGTGTGTTAGAGCATGGATTTCCTTCTGTCTAACAATGGTGTCAATATACTGAATGTAGTTCGTTATGAACTTTATCCAGTCTCTTAATGATTAAAATATCTCACATTCATGAACCTCATGGTTGTTAATCTTGGTATCTATTGCTGGCACCATGGCTCCTAACAAATCATGTCATTTCACTCTATACAATTCTGGGAGAGAAGCAGGAATCCAGGAAAGGAATTTAACTCTGTAATATAAATGTTTGGTTATGGCTTCCTTTCTTAAGTTAGAATTTAGGAGCCAGATTTTGACAGGGCATCAGAAATCCAGCTTCGTGGAGTCCGAGTGTAGAATCCCTCAGAAATCCAGCTTCATGGAGTCCGAGTGTAGAATCCCTCATATGTTGGTTTTTTGGTAGATTTGAGTACCAAGTCCTGCAGAGAATGCTTTTATAAACTGAAACAATAATGTGTGATCGCCTCTGTGGGTAAACAGTCCCTAACTCACATGCTAGTGGTATCTGCAATACTGATTTGTTATATTACTTGGAATGACAAGTATATTCCCAAATTAATTTACAAAATTCACTTTGGTCCACAATACACCTGAAGCTGGGCACTATTAAAACATATTCACATACAGCCAAACACTACTTACTGAAACTCTAGGAAAATATCTTCTGAATTTTCGATTGAATGAGAATTTGAGGGCTGTAGAATACCGTACGTTTCATCTGGGTCTGTCCCCAAGGCAGGAATGTCCACTGTCTCCAGCAAACCTGACAACATGTAATCATTCCACTTCTGAGCTCCTGATTTCTCGCTCTAGTTATTGAGGAAAGTTTCTTTTATATTGAGCGGAAACAAATTCTCTCCAATTTTTCTAGCTATGCCCTGGCACTAATATATATATTTATACATATCTCCAAATCACAATGTTATGTGATGGTCCTTCCATCTTTCCGTAAAGTTCTTTCATCCCCTTGATGTGTTTTCAGTTCGGAGTTTCTCACCATGGGGCCATATTAAATTGTCTAGATTATTCAGTACGTTTTTGTTGAGTACCAGGCCCAAGGCAGTATGTTCTGAGGACACAGTGATGAACAAGCCTGACGAGGTCCCTGCTCTCACAGAGCCCACAGGGTACCAGACTTCATGTTCCCTTTCTTAGCCATTTTAATGCCAAGATAACACCATGACTTCCTCCCAAATTGTTATGATTGCACTTCATCAACCATGTTTTTTATATTTAGAATTGCATCTGCAATAGGAATTCATCTTGTTATTAAAATGATAAGAATTTGTCAGTAGGAATGAAATATCTTTTGCTCACTTAATGTTCTATGTATAGAAAAACAGCCAAATCCTCCAAGCTGGGTGATCTGTTTTACCCCCTTCTAACAATGTGCTGTGCATGTCCTTTCTGTATAACCACTTCTACATATTCTCCAACATATGTCTCCCTCAGTTGTGTGTTTCCCTGACAGTGTCCGGCCGGGTGTGCTCCCTCCCGACATTAGACCTCCCCCTTGGATCAGATCTGACTCTTTCAAGTTATCAGGAATCCTGTCCCACCACATCTCAAAGAGTTATTTTCCTGGGTTGACCCCCCAGATCTCCTTTCTGTAGTACTTTTCTGCCTCTGCACCCATTCATATTGTGCCCACACTTCTGGGATGCTATTTTCTCTGAAAGCACCAGAAATCTCTGCTGCTGTGTCTTCTGTCCTAGCTGCTATCTTCCATGGGACCTGATTTTAGACCGTTACCTGAGTGTTTTCCTCCCTCTCTAACTCAGCTTTAAGGTCCTCTTCACTAGGCCAATCCAGTCTCCACCCGGCATATCACTCCTTTTTCCATGGAATGGGCCTCACAGGCCTGGCATTACTGTATAGATGTTAAGGTCTACAAAACCAGACCTTGATTTGACACCATCAGTTCCAGCAGCTACTCCCTTCGGTTGTCCACTCCACTCTTTGTATGTCATGATTTCAGCCAGAAGGTTAGAAAACCACCCCTGGCCTTCCACACCTTTCTGTTTCCTCCTCAGAACTTCTGACTGGATGGGCTGTCCAGTTGCTTCTGGGGAAGACAATCATTCTTGTTAAAAATCAGTAGAGTAGGGTTTGAGGAGTCTCGGCATGGCCTCCTTCAGGTCCTAAGAAACACATTATGAGAAGACAGCTTTCCTTCGGAGGAGCCACCCCGGTCTCCGTGAGGCGCCATCCTGAGCTCACACATCAGTAAGAGCTCCTCGGTGACCACCGTGTGACTCTTCCTGCCGGCCCTGCTGAGCCTTCCTTGTTGTTCATTCACACAGCACATACTCACCGACCTCCTCCCATGAGCCTACATGCTCCTCAATGCTCCAAGAATACAGTAGTTAACAAAGGGGGAGGTTTCTTGAAGCTTGTGAAGCTTGTCCTTCAGTGTCTCGGGTGTACCATTCTTCTCAGCTGTCCACATTGCATGTCAGCCTTTCCCTTTCTGGGTTCCCCATTTTTCTCCTGTCAACCTCTTAACTACAATTTTGATTCCTCTTTTCTTTCTCAAAACATTTCTCTTTGTGCCTTCCTTAACTCTACCGTTTTTCCATTCCTTCTACTTATCTTGTACCTTTTCCAGATCAGAGCAAAGAGAGATGTTCCCCAACTCCTTTTACCTTCACGTTGTGGGGTGGGGGGAACTGGTTTATGTTTATAGCTCGCCTATTGGTGGCTTCTCTGAGGAAGAAAAGCAGAGGTCACAGCTGAGAGATCACTGGAATGGTTTTCGCATGGTCCAGACCTCATAGCCTCCAGGCTACCTGTGGCTGTTTTTGGCAGCCCCTTTGGAAACATTTCCTGTAAACTTCCCCCAGCAAAGCGGGGCCCTAGGAATGAAGCTTTTCACTGAGCACTGGTTTGTGCTTGTGTGTCAAACCTTAGCCCTTTCAGAAACACAAATAGGTTTTTGATTTTTCCAAACCTTTTCTCTGCCTTGCCTCTCTTTTTGACCATGGCCATGGGCCAATGAGCCTATATAGTCCACAGACAAATACAGTGGCTGTTCCTGACAACTCTGACACTGGACGCCTGAGATGTTCTTAGAAGTAGGAGTTGTGTTTGGCTTAGGTTGGAGGCAAATATACAAATGAACTACTAACTAGTTCACTATTACTGCATTTGTGATCATGACTTTCCCAAAAGAGGTCATTTCTTGGTCATTCACCACTCTGGTATTTTTTACTTTGAGGGGAGTATGTTTGTGTGTGTGTGTGTGTGTGTGTGTAGTTCTGTGAATTTTAATATATGTATGTTTTGTGTAACTACCACCATTATCGGGATATGTCCCAGATCCATCCCTCCCCAGTCCTCCCGCCCCATCCTCTTACAGTCATACCCCGCCTCCCCTTGACCACCTCCCCCCGCTCCTAACTTCTGGCAACCACTGCTCTGTTCTTCACTATCATTTTGTTGTTGCAAGGACATCATAAAAATTGAAATCATTCAGTATGAAATGTTTTGAGACTGGCTTTCTTCACTCACCTTTTCACCTTTGAGAGTCATCTGGGATGTTGTGTGTACGAGTCGATCCTTTCCGTTGTTGGTTGATACTCTGTGCTGTGGATGTACTCTGTTCATTTATTCATTCACCTGTTGAAGGACGTAGATTGTTTCCAGTTCGGGGTGATTATGAATAGAGCTGCTATAAATATTCACATACAGGCTTTTGTGTGAACAAAAGTTTGCATTTCTCTAGGGAAAACATGTAGGAGTGAGATTTTTGAGTCATACATTAAATGCATGTTTAACTTTATAAATAACTGCCACAGACTATTTTCTAGAGTTCTGCATTCCTTACCAGCAATGTAGGAAGGTTCCAATTGCTCCATATCCTTGTCAGCACTTGGTATTGTCATTATTATTTTTTATTGTCGTAAAAAGACCTATCATAAAATGTACTGTCTAAACCATTTTTAAATGTACAGTTCAGAAATGTAAAGCATATTTACAGTGTTATGTAACAGATCTCCAGAACTTTTTCATCTTACAGAGCTGAGACTCTATACCTATTGAACAACTCCCCACTCCCCCCTCCCCACCTCCTGGTAATCACCATTGTACTTCCTGTATGTATGTACTTTAGTATATTTCATATAAATGGGATCATACAGTAGTTTTCCTATTAGGACTGGTTTATTTCACTCAGCATAAAATATCCTCAAGGTTCATTCATGTTGAAGCATGTGTCAGCATTTCCTTTCTTTTTATGATTATACAGTATTTTATTGTATGTATATCCACATTTTGTTTATCCATTCATCTGCCAATAGACTTTTGGGTTCCTTCCACCTCTTGGTTGTTGTGAATAGTGCTGCTGTGAACACGGATGTGCTGTCTTTATTATTTTAGCCATTCTAGTATGGTATGTAGCAGTATTTTATCATAGTTTTAATTTGCATTTCCCTAATGGCTAATGATGTTCAGCTATTTTTAGTGTACATTTCTGCCATCCATGTATCCTCCTTGGTAAAGGTTCTGTTCAAGTCTTTTGCCTGTTTTGTAATTGGGTTATTTGTTTTCTTACTATTGAATTTTGAGAGTTCTTTATATATTCTGGATATAAGTTCTTTGTTGGATATGTGATTGCAAATATTTTCTCCCAGTCTGTGGTTTGGCTTTTTATTCTCTTAATCTCTTTTGCAGAACAAAAATTCTTAATTTTGATGAAGTTCAACTTATCAGTTATTCTTTATAGGTCATGTTTTTTGTGTTGTGTCTGTTTGCCTAACCTCAGATCACAAAGAATTTCTTCTGTGTTTTCTTCTAAAAGTTTTATAGTTTTATGTTTTACCTTTACGATCAATTTTGGGTTAATTTTTATGTAAGGTATAAGGTTTAGGTTAAGGTTTGTTTTTGCATATAAATGCCCAGTTATTTTAATACCATTTGTTGAAAAGACTATCCTTTCCCCGTTCAATCACCTTTGTATCATTTTAAAAATCAAAAACCATATTTTTCTTCCATATACTTCTCTTTGATAAATATCTGTTCAAGTCTTCTGGCCAATTTTTATTGAGCTATTTCTCTTCTTAATGTTGAGTTTTGAGAGTACTTTACCTAATCTAGATATAATGCCTTTATCAGATATTTTATTAAAGATATTTTTTGCCAGACTGCAGCTTGTTTGTTCATTCTTTAAGTGTCTGTTACAGAGCAAAGGTCTTAATTCTTAAGAAATACAATTTATTACTTCTTTCTTTCAGGATCATGTTTTTGGCGTCATTTTAAGAACTTTCAAGAGCATTTGTTGAAAGACTATCCTTTCTCCATTGAATTGCCTTTGTGTCTTTGCCAAAAATTAATTGGCCACATGGTCTTTGTCAAAAATTAAGACTCACATCTGTGTAGGTTTATTTCTGGACTCAACTATTCTGTTCTCTTAATCTGTGTGTCTATTCCTTCACCGATATCATGCTATCTTGATTAGTATAAGTCTGAAAATTAGATACTGTAATATTTCCAACTTCAGTCTTCATTTTTAAAATTGTTTTAACTAGTTTCTTTGCCTTTTCATACAAATTTTGGTATCAGATTGTTTATATTCTCAGAAGTTTCCTGCTGGGATTTTTATTGGAATTACATTAAATCTATATTGCAATTTGTGTAGAGTTGATATCTTTACTATGGTTACTTTCCCAGTATGAACTGGTATGTCTGTCCATTTAATTAGCTCTTTTATTTCTTTCATTAGCATTTTGAAGTGTTTGGAAAACAGTATTAGGTTTATACCTAAATATTTCTTTCCTTTTAAAAAACTATTATAAATATATATATGTTTTTTTTTTAATTCTGTTTCCAATTATTCATTGCTAGTTTACAGAAATAAATTGTATCATGCTACCTTGCTAAATTTATTTATTAGCTTTAGTGAAGATTCCTTGGGATTTTCTATGTAGACGATTATATCGTCTGTGATTAGGCATGGTTTTATTTCTGCCTTTCAATCTGTATGTCTTTTATATCTTTTCTTGCCTAACTAGGACTTCCAGTATAATAGTAAATAAGAGTGGTAAATGGGACATCCTTGTCTTTTTCCCATTCTTAGAGGGACTTTCATTAAGTATGGTGTTAGCTGAAGGTTTTTTTGCAGATGCACTTTATCAAGTTGAGCAGGTTCCCTTATATTCCTGATTTTCTGGGAGTATTTATTATGAACAAATGTTGAAAGTCTCAAATGCTCTTTCTGTATCAGTTGATATGGCCATGTGGTTTTTCTTCTTTGGACCACATTATTATGATAGATTGCACTGATAGATTTTTAAATATTGAATCAGTTTTGCATCCCTGAGGTAAACCCCATTGAGTTGTGTGTATTATTCTTTCCCTATGTTGCTGGATTTTACTTGATAATATTTTGTGTAGGATTTGTGATATTTGTCTGTTGTTTTCTTTTCTTGTACTATTTTTGGTTTTGGTATTAGGATGTTGTGCTGACCTCATGAGTCCTTTCTATTCTTTGAAAACATTGTGTAGAATTGGTGTTATTTCTTCTTTAAATGTTTGATAGAATTTACCAGTGAAACAATCTGAGCCTAAAGATTTCTTTTTTAAAAAGATTTTAAACAGCAAATTAGATTTCTTTAACGGGTACATGATCATTAAGGTTCTCTCTTTTATCTTGGATGATTTTTGTTAGGACCTCTAGTGCATCGAAAGAAGTCTCTTCCTCCAGATTTCCTTATGGTTAACCAGCTACTTCAACTCCTTCAGTGAAGTCCCGTGTTTAAATGCTAACTTCTCAATGAGGTCTGCCTTCAGTCTTTATGCTGAATCTCTCCTCTCCCCCAGCACTCTTTCTTTAACAGCTTTTTTGAGATATAATTCATATGCCATACAGTTCACCCGTTTTACATGTCTAATTCAGTGGTTTTTCATAATATTTACAAACTGTGCAACTAGCACCACAATTAATTTTAAACATTTTCATCACCCTAAAAAAAAAACCCCTCGAGCAGTCACTCCCCCCGCTTCCCCTGACTTCTGTTTTCTATCTTGATAGGTTGACTTATTCTTCATGTTTCCTATAAATGGAATCATACAATAGATATGTGGCGATGTGTGACTGGCTTCTTTCACTTAGCGTAATGTTTTTAAGATTCATCCATATTGTAACATGCATCAATATTTAATTTCATTTTATTGTCAAATAATATTCCATGAATATATCATATTTTATTTATCCATCCATCATCAGTTGATGGGCATGTGTTTGGGTTGTTTCTATTTTGGCTATTGTGAATAATGCTGCTGTGAACATTTGTATACAAGTTTTTGTACAGACACATATTTTCACTTCTCTTGGTTATACATCTAGAAATGGAATTGCTGAATCATATGGTAATTCAATGTTTAACATTTTGAGGAACTGCCAAGACTGTTTTCCAAAGCAGCTGCACCATTTTACACTCCCATCAGCAGTGTATGAGGGTTCTAATTTCTCCACAGGCTGGACAACATTTGTTATTATCTGTCTATTTTATTATTGCCATCCTAGTGGGGGTAGTAAAGTAGGTCCCCCCAGCACTCTCGGTTCTCTTTTTCTGCCCTGCCTTGTTCTTTCCACAGTACGTCTTACTTTTTTTTCTTTTTTTTTTTTAAGATTTATTTATTTATTTGAGAGAGAGAAAAAGAGAGAGGTGGAGAGGGGCAGAGGCAGAGAGAGAAACTTTAGCAGACTCTGGGCTTAGCATGAAGCCTGACGCAGGGCTCGATCTCAAGACCCTGAGATTATGAGCTGAGCTGAAACCAAGAGTCGGATGCTTAACGGACTGTGCCACCCAGAAGCCCCCACATCATACCTGCTAACATGTATAAATTATTTGTGTTGTTCATTAACTGGTCTCCCTTCACACTAGATTATAAATTCCATGAGCATTGGGATTTTTGTTTTCCTCTTTGATAAAATCCAAGAGCAACTAGAATAGTGTCTGGCTCATGTTAAAGCATTTAGTAAATGTTTGTTGAATGAATTAATTAATGAGGGGCTCTTGATAGGCCTTACTGTATTCCATATATATGGTGTTTGCCAGTGAATGTGATTTGGAAAGTGCTGGAATTGGGGGGGGGGCAATTATACCAGTTTTTAATTCTTTCTGAGTGTTCATATCATTGAGAGCTGCTTAAGAGCCTGAGGAATTGAGAAGCCAAAATAGACAAAATTAATATTGCACCAAATTTAATGGACAGGATGGGGGGGGTCCCATTCCTTCATGAATGGATAATGAACTTAAGTAACTGTTTACTGCCTGTTCTGTATGGCAACAACCTTTAAAAGGCCAATGTGAAGATATCATTGATATGAAAAGGAGGTTTGGGTTGTGTTTTAGTTCAGCCATTTCTGTACCTGTGTATTTTATAAGTGAAGCTAATTAGACCAAATGGGTGTTAAAAATTCTGTGGAGAAGAGAGAGAACATACAATAATTTTATCATACAGACTTTTTCTGAAATTCTTTTATTCTGTTTTCCTAAAGACATATAATGGCATTAAAACAAATTTCCTCTCTATGCATAAAAAATGAAGGAGACTAACTATTCCTCTTCATTTTTTTTTTCTCCCAGTAGAATGAATATTTTTCTTGTTTCACCCTTCCCGCATATAGATGGATGGAAAGAATCATTAAGGCCCCACCTTTTTATTTATGGAGCATTTATTATTCATTATAGATCTATTCCAGGGATAAAACCCATTTATGGGAAAGAATAATGTGAGTGCTAACTTTCTGTATATTTTTCATAATAGAAATTAGTGGTTTCATGAATAGGAAAACCTTCCATCATGGGTTTAAATTAGCCAGCTGCATAATGAATGGCCAAACCATTAGGACCCACCTTCTTTAGATACGTAGAAACCAGAAAAATCCTTATTTCTAAATGGAGTGGAGGAGATTCCCTTGCCTCCTGTCCATTCTAGAAAATGCGATATTGTTTGTTTAATCCAAGCTAAGCTTTATTTAAATTTGTTGAGCCATAGAGCAGACTGAGATCTCAGGCCTGCAGCCTCTCCCAGGGGGAGGTAGGCTCTGCTAGGGCAAGTGAGCTCAGGTAAGCAAGGCATTTTCACTGAGCATTCTATGCAAACCTTCTCAAGTGAGCCGTGGACACTACTGATTTCTGATTGTAAATGACATTATTTTAAAGAATCACACTCACTAGAATGGAATATAGAATTGTTAACTTGCATTTCTTTTTTTTCTTTGCCACATTTAATTCCTGAGGGAGATGTAGAGGAGAGAAAGGATATTCCCATTGACCTCTTGATAAAAAAGCCTTCCACTGGGATGAGACATCGTTTGTATTGCTTTAAGAGACGATCTGATTGTTTATAAACTTTACTTGGGTGGATAATTTCCTAATTTCATTTTCCTTTGGAGTAGTGCCACTTGTGAAATACTTTTTAAAGGTGCTACAGAACTCTTTCTGGCCTGGGTCAGAGAGTCCTGTCAGGAAAGTCCATTATTTTATTTCCTTTGCATATTATTTCCTTTTGTGGTTTTGTTTTGATTTTTTTCATCCTGTGATACGAATCCGGTCTTTATCACTAAGGGCTAAGTCCTGGAAAGTGACTGTTTTTTGGCTTCTATATTTTCCTGATTTGTTTCCCACTTGGAATATAAATTACAGTCTTAATTCTTGCTTCTTTCTGTCAAGTGAAAAGAGTTTGCTCATCGAGGCTTATAACATTTTTCTTATAAGTTTTCTTCACCTACTTTTCCAAACCCAGACTCTCCAGGTTTTGAAACAGATGCCCTTGAGGTTTTCTTTATTCCAAAGTCTAAATGTTCACTTAGTACCTATTAAAAGGCAGGGCAGGAGAGGCTATGGGAGAAATATAAGAGAATAAAAAGCATGGCCGGAGAGAAGATGAGATCCTGGAGAATAGTTGGTGAACACAGTAAACATCAGTGTGGCTAAAATTCTTTGGAAATACCGTCTCATCTATTTTTCATCTTCGATAAATGGCTCTTAGCATTAATGGAGTCCAAAAATGTCTTACAATTTAATTTATTTTAAAAATTGTGGTGGAGGGGCGCCTGGGTGGCGCAGTCCGTTAAGCGTCTGCCTTCACCTCAGGTCATGATCTCGGGGTCCTGGGATCAAGCCCCATGTTAGGCTTCCTGCTTGGGGGGGAGTCTGCTTCTCCCTCTCCCTCTGCCCCTCTTGCTCGTGCGCTTGCTCGCTCTCTCTCTCTCTCTCTCAAATGAATAAATAGTCTTTAAAAAAAATTGGGGTGGAAAACACATAACATAAATTTTGCCATCCTAATAACCACTTTTAAATATACAATTCAATGGTGTCAAGTATATTTGCATTTTTATGCAGTAGATCTCCCAAAACTTTTTCATCTTGCAAAATCTAAACTGTCTACCATTAAACAAAAATTCTTCATTTCATCTCCCTCCCACCCCTTGTAATTGGTTTTTGAAGAAGACCGTAGGTTAATCGAGCGTGAAACATTAGTGACACGAACTAAAATTTAATTACCTATTTAAATCTGATGTTGACATATTGCTGGCATTATGTAGTCCTTTCTTTTTGCTGCTTTTCACAACTCAGTGCTACAATGTTCAATTTAGTTACTACTCTATGAGATTTGAAAAAGTTCCCTTTGAATAATTTGTATAATTTGCTACATCTGCAGCATGTGAAGTAAAGTGTTTGTTAAAAAATAAAAGTAGACAAACTTTGATTTCTGTTACTCATTTGCAGTTTTATTTGGGATTAAACTTGAAGTAAGAATAAGATATATGGGAATTAATAATAATAAGTAACTCTTGAGTTTTTACTGTGTGCCAGATGCCACTTGAAATGTTTGTAATCCGGGGCACCTGGGTGGCTCAGTTGGTTAGGCTTCTGCCTTCGGCTCAGGTCATGATCCCAGAATCCTGGGATCCAGTCCTTCACCGGGCTCTGCGCTCAGTGGCGAGTCTGCTTCTCCCTCGCCCTCTGCCCCTCCCCCCACTCGTGTGTGTGTGTGTGCTCTCTCTCTCTCTCAAATACATAAGTAAAATCTATTAAAAAAATAGAATAAAATAAATGCTTGTAATCTTCCCAATTACTCAGTGAGTTGGGTTGCTACTATAACTCTCATTTCACTAATGAGTAAACTGAGGCACAGAAAAGTTAAATAACTTGCCCTAGGTTTCAGGGTTTGTGAGTGGCATAGCCCATATTTGAACGTCAGAGTCCTGGCTTGAGTCTTCCTTCTGAATCCCTGTACTATGCCACCTTCTAGATCAGTAACTATATCAAGATAAAAATATCAACAGAATATTATCAAAGAGATATACATCTGTATACAAGAGAAAATGGGATGTAGGGGAGGAAAAAACTAATATTTAGAGGGTCCTTACTTTGTGTCAGATACTTACCAAATGTTTTAATCATCCTATTGGGCATCCAACTTAGGTTTTCCTACCTCTGTTTTCATGTACAGAAACAAAGGCATGGAGAGGTTTGGAACTTGCCTATGATCACCTGCTAATAAATTGCAATGTCTAGGGGAGCACCTGGGTGGCTCAGTCAGTTAAGCGTCTGCCTTTGGCTCAGGTCATGATCTCAGGGTCCTGGGATCGAGTCCTGCACCAGGCTCCCTGCTCAGCTGGGAGCCTACTTCTCCTGCTCCCTCTCCTGTTTCCCCCGCTTGTGCTCTCTGGCTCTCCCTCTAACTCTCTGTCAAATAAATAAATAAAATCTTTAAAAAAATAAAAATAAGTTTCAGTGTCTGGATGTGAGCTCAAGATATTTTTAAAAGGGCCAGAATATATACTTCCTGGTCCATTTTCTATTTTCTAGCTTTTGCAAGAAGAATGATGAGACCTTGTTACCACCTTAATAATCAGAAATTTGGAAACAGAGAGTAGACAGGGAGACTCCCGAGAGGGAGCATTATGTCCCAGTGGAAACTTAGCATTGCTGTGAAACTTTAAACATTATAATTTTAGTTACAATGAAAAGCCCCCAGTATTTTTTCGTGTTTTGTCTTGGAAAATAAAAACTTTAGTAGAATCATTCTTGGTCCTCTCACTGCGGGGTCAATCAGGTACAACGCTATTACAATACCATTGACTATATTCCCTATGCTGTACGTTTCACCCCTGTGACTTATTCATTCTGTAACTGAAAGCCTGTATCTTCCACTTCCTTTCACCATTTAGCCCAGCCTCCTACCCCTACCTATCTGGTAACCACCAATTTGTTCTCTGTGTTTATGGGTCTGTTTCTGCTTTGTTTGTTCTTTTGTTTGTTTTGTTTTTTTAGATTCCACATAGAAGTGAAATCATACGGTATTTGTTTTTCTCTGTCTGACTTATTTCACTTAGCATAATACCCCCCAGGTCTGTCCATGTTGTTATAAATGGCAAGATCGAATCCTTTTTTATGGCTGAGTAATATTCCATGTGTGTGTATGTGCATGCACATAGAACACCTTTATCCATTCATCTCTCAATGGACACTTAGGTTGTTTAAGAAAACAAATCTTTAGGGGTGCCTGGGTGGCTCAGTTGGTTGAGCATCTGACTCTTGATTTTGGCTCAGGTCATGATCTTGGGTTGTGAGATCCAGCCCCACGTCAGGCTCCGCACTTCACACTCGGCACAAGGTCAGCTTGGGATTCTCTCTCTTCCTCTTCCTCCTTCCTCTTTCCCTCCCCTCGCTTGTTTTCTCTCTCTCTCTCAAATAAATTAATAAATCTTACAGAAAAAAAGAAAACAAATTTTAATCACTTTAAGAAACCTAGTCTAATGAGATATGTATATGAAGGTAGTAAACATAGATTTGCAGAAATGCCCACTCGATCTTATTACTAATTCTGACAGGTTATTCACACCTATTGGTTTGAGTTGGTGATGTTTTATGACATATTGTTTCTAAATTCACTAAATAAAAACAGGCTTTTAAAGATTACACGTTAATGCCTTCAAAAAATTTTGGCCTAAGGTATGAATAATTTCATATGCCTTTAATCCTGCACAGTTGAATTTGATGTTTAAATAAGTGAGACTGTCTTAATTTAGGATAGTTTAGTCTCACTAAGGTCTCTTTCACAGCGACTCTTACCTGCCATTTGGCTATCTGATCAGAGGTAAAATGAGATAGGATCTCATCTCAATCGACGTTGCTGAGTCCCTGAAATGTGTAAAATTGTCTTGAAGCAGATCAAGGAGAAGGGCCTCAGAATTAGAAGTTTGGGCTCTCTAAGAACTTCTCTAATGGGTATTGTTTATGATCTCCTAGTTTGCAAAAACTCTTCACCATATAGAGCTGCGATTCTTTTTTTTTTTAATTTTATTTTATTATGTTAATCACCATACATTACATCATTAGTTTTTGATGTAGTGTTCCATGATACATTGTTTGCGTATAACACCCAGTGTTCCATGCAGTACGTGCCGTTTTTAATACCCGTCACCGGGCTAACCTATCCTCCCACCCCCCTCCCCTCTAGAATCCTCAGTTTGTTTCTCAGAGTCCATTTTATATCAAGTCTCTAGCTTGTTCTTAGTGTGGAGTTAGAATTAATTGCTCTAAGGATGATTCTCATTATTTTTGTTTCAAGCTTCTGTCCCTTTGGTCTCACCCTGTTTTGGGTTTACTATCTTTTAATGTGAAGAAACAAGAAATGGAAACACACAGGATGCATCCAAAAGCACCTGTCTCGAACATTTGTGTTTGTCATGTGTTTTGAGAGTCACACTGGAAGAAAGACAAGCAGGGTTTCACGTATCTCTCAGATCCTGGCCTCTGATTACTCTCCTGAGATTACTTGTACTTCCTGGCCCATCTGGGATTGGGGACTTGCTCATTGTTCTAGTCCTAAACCTTATCCCTTGGGAATAAAATCCCCGAGTCCCTTGAGTTGACTTGCCATGGCTGTTCCCAGCTTGCCTTCTCTGGAAACAGCCATGATTTTAGCTGCTGCTGTGTGCACAAGGCAAAGATCATCACCTCTTCTCTCCCCAGCCTGGCCTTTGTCTGTCACCCCGTTACCTGAAATTTGAAAAGTACTACATACAGTGTTCAATGAAAATGCATAGTGCTGAACAATTTGTTTTTGTTTCTTTGTTTTAAAGATTTTATTTATTTATTTGAGATAGAGTGAGAGCCAGTGAGAGAGAGAGCAAGAGAGCACGAGTTGGGGGGAGGGGCAGGGGGAGAGGGAGAAGCAGGCTCTCCACTGAGCAGGGAGCCCGACTCGGGGCTCCATCCTAGGATGGACCTTGGGATCATGACCTGAGCCAAAGGCAGATGCTTAACCAACTGAGCCACCCAGGCGCCCCGTGCTGAACAATTTGTAAAATAGCGTACCTTGGGTGTAAAAAAGAGAATAATTAAAATGAATATTTGGATTTGCCTAAGAAAGTCTGGAAGGGCACAGGAGACACTAAGAAAAGTGGTTATTTGCATATGGAGTACAGGTGGGGTTCAATTTGAATAGGTGGGGGATAGGGTGAAAGTGAGAGCTTTTACTGTACCCTTTTATAACTTGAACTATGAGGATGTACTACCATCTAAAAATTGCTCATTTAAAATTAACTTTAAAAAGTTTTTCTACCTCATGTCTTGAAGGGAAATTGGAAAGCATTATACCTGTTGTGGGAAAGTTGAAATCTTTGTAATTATCGACTCAGGCTGGAGAATGCAAGCAGTAGGCTTTTGGCTAGACACATTGGGTTCCACCAGATTCTGAGTATGTGATTGGAAAATGTGTTTCACCTCTGTGAGTCTCAATATCCTTATCTATTCGAGGGAACTAAAAAGAATTGTTTAGCCTGTCTTTCAGGAATACTGGGAAGCGTAATGAGAAAATAAATATAAAAATGCTACCTAGGCATCAAATAAATGGATGATTACTATCAGATTTCTGAAGGAAGTTGTGACACTGATTTCCCAAGAGGAGGAGGGGACATAGATCTCACCATCTTCCTCTTTTTTAAAGTCTGGTCAAGTTTCAAACTCTTGGGGGATAAAGAAGTTCCGTGTAGTTCTTTCATATTTCTGCCTTGAAAATCTAGAGGATTTTAGCCTCTGCTGGAAGAAAATTCACGTTAAAGAAGCATCTGTGAAACACTTTTTTTGACTCTTTAAAAGTAAAACCTCTTTACTGCCGATGAATAATAATAGACTTAGGCAAATGGAGAATTTATTGGTTCATGCAAGTAAAAAGCCCTGGGCCAAACAGCCTTTAGTTTTTGTTGGATCCAGGTGCTTCAAAGCTAAGATTAGGAATCTGTCTCCTTCTTTGAGCCTGTGTTCCTCAGTATTGGCTTTTTTACTTCTTTTTTTTAAGTTAGACTTTCCTTTTATGGAGGCAAAATGACTACTTACAGCTCTAGGCCCATATGCAGCTAGTTTTAATAGATAACAAAAGAAAGAGAAAGCCTTCTTTTCCAGTTGTTCGGGAAATCCTTGGGCTGGTTGTCATTGGTGCAACTTGGGCACAGCCCCTCCGAACCAGTCACGAAGGCCAGGAAGATATCAGGCTCTGACTGGATAAGCCTGGGAGCCCTAGAGCCCAGCATTGGGGTTAGCTTCACACAAATGGGATGGACTGAACGATGAGGAAGGTGGTTCCTCAAAGGCTAACTATCAGGAAGACTGTTTCTAAAATAAGAAAATAGAAAAGATTAGAAAATAGAAAATAGAAAAGATTAGAAAAGGGTGCTAGACAAAATGCCTTCCCTCCGTCCCCTCAAAAAACAAAACCAAAAACTTAATGCAATATATTATTTGGGGCACTATGGGGATGAAATGATAAATAAGACATCTCTCATAGGGCTTCGAGTCATGTGAATATGCAACTAGGTACACATGTAGCAATGAAGAAGAAGTGCTGTTAACAGAAATAATAGTAATTAACATTTATTCAGTGCTTTCTAGATTCTAGCTCCTGGTCTAAACACTTTAGCTTTTTAACTCCAAAAGATCTCCAAAAGAACCAGAAAAGGTAGCAGTTGTTCTCCCATTTTAAAGATTTTATTTATTTATTTGTCAGAGAGAGAGAGAGAGCACAAGCAGGGGGAGTGGCACGCAGAGGGAGAAACAGGCTTCCCCCTGAGCAAGAAGCCCAATGCGGGACTTGATCCCAGGACTCTGGGATCATGACCTGAGCTGAAGGCAGATGCTTAACCGACTGAGCCACCCAGGTGTCCCAGTTCCCCCATTTTGTAGATGAAAAAGCTGAGGCACAGAGAAGTTACTTTATAGTACGTTAGGAACACAGTTATTACTGATTAGCCACCCAGAATGGTGACATTGTCCTGCAGGGGGCGCTGTCTGAAGAGGTCTTAGGATTATAGGAGGATTTCACCAGAGAGGGGGAGAGGGCAAAGGTGTGATTCTAGGAGAAAGAAACACTGAAAGAATGTACAGAAAGTATTTTTTTTTTTTTTTTTTTTTTTTTTTTTTTTTTTTTTTTTTTTTAAAGATTTTATTTATTTCCTTGACAGAGAGAGACACAGCGAGAGAGGGAACACAAGCAGGGGGAGTGGGAGAGGGAGAAGCAGGCTTCCCGCCGAGCGGGGAGCCCGATGTGAGGCTCGATCCCAGGACCCTGAGATCATGACCTGAGCCGAAGGCAGACGCTTAACGACTGAGCCACCCAGGCGCCCAAGAATGTACAGAAAGTATTTAGGAAATGGTGAGAAGTAAGAGTACGGTTGGGCTTTAACACTGGGCTTGTGGAAAAGGATGAACAAGAGGGAGGGGGAGAATGGTCCACTGGGACCAGTTGTAAAGCCTGGCCATAGCTCTGAGGGGTTGGGCTTTTTCCATAGTCTGTTGGATTTTTAAGTAGGGGAGAGACTTGGATTATACGAAAATGGCCAGACCCCTGAGTATTTTTAGTGGGGGATGTTGGCTTTATTTCTCTGCCTTATGTTCTTGAGCTGTTTTGGAAGTTTTTGCAAATGTCCCGTTGGGTGGCATTTTGGTGGTGGTTTCTTTAAAGGACTTCGCTACGCTTTAGTGAAGGGTTTTTTAAAAGGGAGCCCGTTTTTTGACATTCTGTTTTCTGTAACTGCTATTGAGGAGAGGTAAAGCAAAGCCGGGCTCTTAACGGAACACTTGCAACCCGAGACAAGCAGGTCTCTGTTTCAGTCACAGTTGTACAGTAAAGCCGTTCAGTCCTCAGAACCAGGAAGATAACACGGTGCGCTTATTTAATAGGCTAATTGCTCTTCTGTTCTGTTCCGTCATTAAACGGTGTTAGAATTGAGAATTAGGACTCTCTTTCCTCGCCAAAAGAAAACACAAGTGGCTTGTTGACTGCAAGATTTACTCTCACAGATCCTTCCAGAGTAATATAAAATCCTGGCCGTGCCTACACAGCAAGGAGGTGGCAAATGCCCCGGCCTCCTCTCCTGAATGCAGGCTCCGTGCCCAGAAGGACATCATAAATCATTTAAAATTTATGATGAGCCCAGTAGTGTGTTACACCCTGCTAGTTGGCTGCCATCTGTCCTATGCACACTATAGCCTTCCTTCTTCAGAGCACAGACTTTTTCAGATGAGCCGTAGGACAGAGAGCTCAGGATTTTCCCTTTGGCGGGCCCAGCCAAGAAGTAGAGGGGGCAGAAAACAGAAGACGCCTGTTCATAGAGTCTTGCCACAGGCCTTGCTTGCTTTCTCCTAGGCTGGAGGTGGAGAAGGGGCAGAAAACAAGACCGTTAGCATTATCAGCCTGTTTTCTCTTATTCGTTTATGCAGCAAATGCACATATTTTCTGAGTTCTAACAACCTGCAAGGCACTGTTGGGAAAACGGCAGTAAACAAAACAAGAGTTTTGGTTCTCATCGAGACCATACTTAAACAGTAGATGCCAGTTCAGGAGGGGATGCTGTATTTTGCAGGATAAGATGGATAAAGATGAGAAAAGGAACAAGCTAGTCTACGTTGGGTGTGTGAGGAAGGGATTTCTAATAAGGTGACCTTTGAGCAGAGACTTGAAGGAAGTGATGGACTGAGCTGTGTGGGGGTCTGAGAAAAACCCATCCTGATAAGGACAGAGGCCACCAGGCAGGGGCTTGCCATGTGTGTCAGGTGACAAGCAGCAGGGCTGGAGGGGCTGGAGCAGAAAGAGCCAGGAGGGAGCCATCAGGGAAGGACCCCATGGTGGGGGGCATCATGTGTGGTGCAGCCTCTGGGTGTCATTGTGGAGACCATGCCAAGGAGTAGAGATAGTATTCAAAGCCAGATGGACAGCCATTGGACACTTTTGGGAAGATCGGTCCTTTTCAAATATTTGAAAAGCCAGAGTATAAGCATGAGAGCAGGAAAATGGGGGCACAGGGCGTCCTTCCCTTCTTAGAAAAATGTATGCTGATACAAGCCTTTCTCAAGAAACAAGAAAGGTCTCAAGTACACAACCTAACCCTACACCTAAAGGAGCTGGAGAAAGAACAGCAAATAAAGCCTAAACCCAGCAGGAGAAGAGAAATAATAAAGATCAGAGCAGAAATCAATGAAATAGAAACAAAAAGAACAGTAGAACAGATCAACGAAACTAGGAGCTGGTTCTTTGAAAGAATTAACAAGATTGATAAGCCCCTGGCCAGACTTATCAAAAAGAAAAGAGAAATGACCCAAATCAACAAAATCATGAATGAAAGAGGAGAAATCACAACCAACACCAAAGAAATACAAACAATTATAAGAACATATTATGAGCAACTCTATGCCAGCAAATTAGATAACCTGGAAGTAATGGATGCATTCCTAGAGATGTATCAACTACCAAAACTGAACCAGGAAGAAATAGAAACCCTGAAGAGACCTATAACCACTAAGGAAATAGAAGCAGTCATCAAAAATCTCCCAAAACACAAAAGCCCAGGGCCAGATGGCTTCCCAGGGGAATTCTACCAAACATTTCAAGAAGAATTAATACCTATCCTTCTCAAACTGTTCCAAAAAATAGAAATGGAAGGAAAACTTCCAAACTCATTTTATGAGGCCAGCATTACCTTGATCCCAAAACCAGACAAAGACCCCATCAAAAAGAATTACAGACCAATATCCCTGATGAACATGGATGCAAAAATTCTCACCAAAATACTAGCCAATAGGATCCAACAGTACATTAAAAGGATTATTCACCACGACCAAGTCGGATTTATCCCTGGGCTGCAACGTTGGTCCAACATCCGCAAATCAATCAACGTGATACAATACATTAACAAAAGAAAGAACAAGAATCATATGATCCTCTCAATAGATGCAGAAAAAGCATTTGACAAAGTACAGCATCCTTTCTTGATCAAAACTCTTCAGAGTATAGGGATAGAGGGCACATACCTCAATATCATAAAAGCCATCTATGAAAAACCTACAGCGAATATCATTCTCAATGGGGAAAAACTGAGAGCTTTCCCTCTAAGATCAGGAACGCAGCAGGGATGTCCACTATCACCACTGCTATTCAACATAGTATTGGAAGTCCTAGCCACAGCACTCAGACAACAAAAAGAAATCAAAGGCATCCAAGTTGGCAAAGAAGAAGTCAAACTCTCACTCTTTGCAGATGATATGATACTTTATGTGGAAAATCCCAAAGACTCCACCCCAAAACTGCTAGAACTCATACAGGAATTCAGTCAAGTGGAAGGATATAAAATCAATGCACAGAAGTCAGTGGCATTCCTATACACCAACAACAAGTCAGAAGAAAGAGAAATTAAGGAGTCGATCCCATTTACAATTGCACCCAAAACCATAAGATACCTAGGAATAAATCTAACCAAAGAGGCAAAGGATCTGTACTCAGAAAACTATAAAATACTCATGAAAGAAATTGAGGAAGACACAAAGAAATGGAAAAACATTCCATGCTCATGGATTGGAAGAACAAATATTGTGAAGATGTCAATCCTACCTAGAGCAATCTACACATTCAATGCAATCCCCATCAAAATACCATCCACTTTTTTCAAAGAAATGGAACAAATAATCCTAAAATTTGTATGGAACCAGAAAAGACCCCGCATAGCCAGAGGAATGTTGAAAAAGAAAAGCAAAGCTGGCGGCATCACAATTCCGGACTTCTAGCTCTGCTACAAAGCTGTCATCATCAAGACAGTATGGTACTGGCACAAAAACAGACACATAGATCAATGGAACAGAATAGAGAGCCCAGAAATGGACCCTCAACTATATGGTCAACTAATCTTTGACAAAGCAGGAAAGAATGTCCAATGGCAAAAAGACAGTCTCTTCAACAAATGGTGTTGGGAAAATTGGACAGCCACATGCAGAAGAATGAAACTGGACCATTTCCTTACACCACACACAAAAATAGACTCCAAATGGTTGAAAGACCTCAATGTGAGACAGGAGTCCATCAAAATCCTAAAGGAGAACACAGGCAGCAACCTCTTCGACCTCAGCCGCAGCAACTTCTTCCTAGAAACATCGCCAAAGGCAAGGGAAGCAAGGGCAAAAATGAACTATTGGGACTTCATCAAGATAAAAAGCTTTTGCAAAGCAAAGGAAACAGTCAACAAAACCAAAAGACAACTGACAGAATGGGAGAAGATATTTGCAAATGACATATCAGATAAAGGGCTAGTATCCAAAATCTATAAAGAACTCATCAAACTCAACACCAAAAAAACAAAGAATCCAATCAAGAAATGGGCAGAAGACATGAACAGACATTTTTCCAAAGAAGACATCCAAACGGCCAACAGACACATGAAAAAGTGTTCAATATCGCTCGGCATCAGGGAAATCCAAATCAAAACCTCAATGAGATACCACCTCACACCAGTCAGAATGGCTAAAATTAACAAGTCAGGAAATGACAGATGTTGGCGGGGATGCGGAGAAAGGGGAACCCTCCTACACTGTTGGTGGGAATGCAAGCTGGTGCAGCCACTCTGGAAAACAGTATGGAGGTTCCTCAAAAAGTTGAAAATAGAGCTACCATATGATCCAGCAATTGCACTACTGGGTATTTACCCCAAAGATACAAAAGTACGGACCCGAAAGGGTACATTCACCCCGATGTTTATAGCAGCAATGTCCACAATAGCCAAACTGTGGAAAGAGCCAAGATGTCCATCAACAGATGAATGGATAAAGAAGATGTGGTATATATATACAATGGAATATTATGCAGCCATCAAAAGGAATGAGATCTTGCCATTTGCAACGACGTGGATGGAACTGGAGGGTATTATGCTGAGCGAAATAAGTCAAACAGAGAAAGACATGTATCATATGACCTCACTGATATGAGGAATTCTTAATCTCAGGAAACAAACTGAGGGTTGCTGGAGTGGGGG